>NW_020172142.1:1861083-1960516 GCF_003031525.2 Neophocaena asiaeorientalis asiaeorientalis
CGAGCTCACGCGGGTCACACCAAGGTAAGGGACCCGGCCGGGGGGTGGGCAGGGTGGGGTGAGGTTGAGACACTCCCTGTGAGACTTAACGTTGAGGAAAGCCAAAGCAGAGAGGCTCATTCAAATCTACCCCTAGCCAGTGGAAGCATCTCCCAAGCACTGCAGTCACCTGTTCTGAGTCCCATCTTTTTTTGCTTTCTTTCTTTCTTTTTGAATCAAGACCCCTATTGATTCAGATCCAGCACAGATAGAGAGACCTGGACCCACTTTTAGTTGCTCTTTTATTGGCCGTGGAAGATTCTTACGTCCCTTCTCAACCAGCTGAAGTTTAGGGCACTACCACAGCCCCCAAGTCCAAGTCTGTTGGCTTTTTGCCCCGAAGTTTGTCAGTAGAACGTGTTCTTTCACAGAATGGAGTTACTGAGCCCTGTGGTAGCACTTATGCCTCTGGCGATGGCCCCAGGGGCCATGCATCACAGCCACCCTGTAATGACCGAAATGAGAAAACTTGAATGGAACCACATGTCCAGCGTGGTCCATTTCCCTTGGGCACCTCCAAGAAGTGATAAGAGTTGGTACCATGGGACAGAGGACTTGTATGGCCTGGGCGGGGGGTGGGGGGGGCGGTCTGCTTGGCTGGATTTCAGAGCTTCCAGTAAAAGGGAAAATGGTCTCCCCCAACGTGGTAGCGTGACCCCATCAGCTGATTTCTCTGTGGTACGAGGTGGCAGGGTGAGTGGAAGGTAACTTACGGGAGAGAGGCGAGCAGGGCCAGCTCGGAGGGAGCAGCTGCCCCAAGGAGCACCTTCAATGATGAATAATTCTCCGCAGGTCATGTGAGGAGGACGACGAAGCAGCCCCAGGCCCCGTTGAGCTGAGAGCAGATGTAGGGCAGAGAGTGAGCCCGCGGGCAAGGCAGGGGGTGAGAACACCACCAGCAGGGCCCCATGAAGGAGCTGTGTGTGCACGCGTGGCCGCCACTAACCCACGATGTAGGCGTGGATGTGTCTCTGATTGTGCCTGGCTGACTCGGCCTTGACAACGGATACCCCTAACCTGTCTAAATGCCCCAGTCACTCCGAGTGCCAGCACTAATACAGGTCTAACCGAGGTTCTCACTGGAAGGGGACCTCTAAATTTTAGCTTGTCTCTCCGTCTCCCTTCCTGCCTCTGGAGAACCCGGCTTCCCTATCCCTCAGCTTTATGTTTGAAGAGATCATGTTTAAAACCACTGGACAGAGCTTCGCCCTGGGAGAGGCTGGCATCCTGGTGCCCTTCTGACTGTAGCCATAGGACCCGGCACCACACTCCTGCCTTCTTCTCTAAGTCCTTCTGGTCTCGTCAGGGATGAAAAAGCCTGAGAAGTCAGTAGTAAGAAAAGGCTTTTTACCTGAGTTTGAAAGAATGGCAGCTTGAAACAAAATAGAGAATCTCCCTAGGAATGGCTCTGTGAACAAGATTTTAAGTCCAGATTTTTTGGGGGCCCTCTATTGCTTGTAGATCAATTTTGTAGAATTCCACCTGTGCCTTTTTTTTTTTTTTTTTTTTTTTTTGCGGTACGCGGGCCTCTCACTGTCGTGGCCTCTCCCGTTGCGGAGCACAGGCTCCGGACGCGCAGGCTCAGCGGCCATGGCTCACGGGCCCAGCCGCCCCGCGGCATGTGGGATCTTCCCGGACCGGGGCACGAACCCGCGTCCCCTGCATCGGCAGGCAGACTCTCAACCACTGCACCAACAGGGAAGCCCCACCTGTGCCTTTTGAAGAATCCACCTTTTAACCTGAGGAATCTGCTGTGGTTTCTAATCCCATGTTCCTCTGAGTACTCCCGACCCACCAGCATCCCCAGTCCCGAGCTTGCGTGAGACAGGCCTGTTCTGGGTTCCTCACCCTGTGCAGACTGGCCAGTGGTGAGGTCTCCTGAGTGTGTAGCCAAGTGATGCCTCTGCTTGTACTTGCCCTTGACCTGCCCCTCCTGCAGGAGGGGGCCCTGCTCCACTCATTCCAAGGACCTGCTCCAGAGCCCATCCCCTTCCTCCCCTTTCCCTAAGTTGGTGCTTTGTCCAAGGTATGTGGCCTGTCCCCTGTCAGGCTGGGGAGAGAGGGCTCTATCCCCCGGCTCCCGTGGCACCCAGCTGCCTGTTCCCAGGGGCACCTGCAGCCCCTGCTGCGTCCTTAGGCAGGTGCCAGGGCAGATCTCATGAGACCGTCGGGGGGTGTGTTTTCTGTGCCGCCCAGTTGCTCATCCAGCAGCAGCTCAGGGCCTCTGTGCCTGGGTGGCCTCACTCCATCCCTGAAGCAGTTGTTAAAAGTGGGTCTCTCCTGGTTTTCAGGCAGACAGCAGTGCATTCCCCGCTGCTGCCCCTCTGTTATACCTTCTGCCCTAACTCCCTCACTGCTGGATACCAGCTTTTGGAACATAGTGGGTCCTCAGTCAGCATGACATGAGTAGACGAAGGAATCTTTCCACTTTTCCTTTAGTAACCAGGTTTCATACACCCAGTGGGCCTTTTTCTGGGTGGTACCATAGATGAAGATCTGATAATACGTGACGTGGCTCCCTCTGTCCCAATAACTCCACTCATCAAGGTGGACTTGGGCACCCACGGGAGAAGGACTAGAGGGCAGCAGGGTGCAGAGGAAAGAACACTGTGGTGGGAGTCAGGAGGCCCGGGTCTGCTGCTGAGTTGATGGGCACCTTCAGCCTCAGTCTCCCCATCACCCTAGGGTCCTCCACCGAGATGTCCCACCTGCTTCGGCCATTCCCAGGATAAACTCTCATATCCCGTAGCCCTGGTTAACGTCTTGCCTTGGGGAAGCGGCTACTGGGAAGGAGGGCGGGAATCTGAGTAAATTTGGTAGGGACAGAAAGCCTCTCTGCTGAAGGCCTTCCTCCCCTATCTTTGGGGCCACTCAGACTTGTGTTTAAATCCAGGGTCTTCCACTGAGTAGGTGAGTGTGACGTTGAGTAAGTCACCCAAGCTGAGCCTCAGTTCCCTCACCTGCAAAGGGGACAGTTGTACCCACCCTCTAGGGCTGAAGGAGGGAAATCACATGCAGCTTCCTTAACTTAAACCACGTCCCCACTTCGGGGAATCCATGGCCCCTTTGGTGAGAGGAAAAGCAGACATGGAAAGAGGCACCTGGGGAGCCTGGGCTGGGGGAGTCCCCTTAGCATGTCCTAGGCCTGCGCTGCACCCCTGCAGGCGGCTGGCCGCGGACTGCTTCCTTGGTGCTCGTGGGCATTTTCTGATCAATGACCTCTCATCTTTTCTTAATCAGCCTTAACTCGGCCCCGACTCCAGCTTGTGGCAGCACCAGCCACTTGAAGTCCACGCCGGTGGCCACGCCGTGCACTCCGCGGAGACTGAGCCTGGCCGAATCCTTCACTAACGTCCGTGAGTCCACGACCACCATGAGCACATCCCTGGGGCTGGTGTGGCTGCTGAAGGAGCGGGGCATTTCCGCGGCTGTCTACGACCCCCAGAGCTGGGACAGGGCCGGCCGGGGCTCTATCCTGCACTCCTACACCCCCAGGATGGCTGTGATCCCCTCTACCCCGCCCAACTCGCCTATGCAGTCGCCCGTGTCTTCCCCACCCTCCTTCGAGCTCAAGTGCACGAGCCCTCCCTACGACAACTTCCTGGCTTCCAAGCCAGCCAGCTCCATCCTCAGGGAGGTGAGGGAGAAGAAGGCTGTCCGGAGCAGCGAAAGCCAGACCGATGTGTCTGTCTCCAACCTTAACCTCGTGGACAAAGTTAGGAGGTTTGGTGTGGCCAAAGTGGTGAACTCGGGGCGAGCCCACGTCCCCACCTTGACTGAGGACCAGGGACCTCTCCTCTGTGGGCCCCCGGGCCCCACGCAGGCCCTTGTCCCCGGAGGCCTGGTACCTGAGGGCCTGCCCCTCAGATGCCCCACTGTCACCAGTGCCATCGGCGGGCTCCAGCTCAACAGTGGCATCCGACGGAACCGCAGCTTCCCCACCATGGTGGGGTCCAGCATGCAGATGAAAGCCCCCGTGACGCTCACCTCGGGCATCTTGATGGGTGCTAAACTCCCCAAACAAACTAGCTTACGGTGAGGCTGGGAGAAGGCCCTTCCCCTAGAGGAAACCAGTCTTGCTCTCCCCTCCCTCCCCTCCCCCTTCACTGCACACGCTTCCTCTGCTCTCCTCTGCCCATCCCCTCCTGAGCTAGACAAATCAACCTCGTGCCTAATGGGGGCAGAGTGGAGACTCTGTAAAATGTGTACATAGGACCTGGAGACCTGTATCTGCCCTGCCCTTCCTTCGAATCCCACGGGAAGCACCCCAGCACCGACATCGCTCTCTTGAGGACTTGGCCCGTGCTGGCCGGGGGCAGGGGCAGCCCGGTGTCTTTCCTCCTTCTTTCCTTTGAGAAGCGTTGAAACCCCCATGTGTGTTCTTATCCCATGGATAGGAAACCAGTGAAGCTGTGGCTGGCTGCCGGAGCCACACATCCTGAGCTGTCACACAGCACAGTGGCTGTGCCGCCTGGTGTCACTGGGCACCTCGTCTCACCCTCCCTGTAAGAGCGTAAGGGGCCTCTGTCTGCTGCCACGTGCAGCTGCTGTAGCTTTCACGATGGGAGAGCTGTTCTTTCTTTCTTGGGTCCCAGCTTCTTCAAGACCTTCACTGCTCGGCCCCGACGGACGGTCGCTTCTTTTCTTGAGCTGTGACTTTTTCTTCTCATGCCTTCAGCCTGAATTCATCCCTCCGTGTTTTGTAATCCACCGTCGGGCCAGACGTCTGACCTGAAAGAGAATGTATTTACACTCCTGCTGCCCCGTTTGGCAGCCCCTGTGTGTTCTGTGTGATTTGTTTTATTTTTCTGCTTTTTTTTTTTTTTTAATATATGCAGGGAAGTAATGGTACTAGATGGGAAGTCGCAGTGAATGTTCTCTCTATCGTTCTGTGACACCAAAATACAAGTTTCAGACACACCAAGCAGCTAATGAGATAGCAGCTTATTTCTGGGACCCAGTGTCACCACCAAATTAAGACCAAGGCGATTTTGCCAATAGGATCATAAGGAAAGGGGGTTGGGGAAAGGTGGTGGATGAAATTTTGTCAACAGTAAAAGAGAAGAACCACGGCCAAAGGTAACACCAGACTGGTTCACAGAGAAATGAGGCTTTGGCGGTCCTCTTGTTCTGGTCCTTGTTCTGGACCCTAGACCGGTGAGCATGCTTTCACGTCTGTGGTCTTCTTCTGCAGCCGTTCGATGCCCTCAAAACACGTTTTGCCCTCTTGTTTCAGAAGAGAGTGGTCCCCAAAAGCCCTTTGTGTCCTTGTGCCACTTTTCATCCTTAGGAAAAGGTAGAGGTGTTGTGAGAAGAACCATGAACAGACAGGGAGTCTGGTCCCATCGCCGTCACTGACTAAGTTTCAAACTTTTATTTATTATTTGTGTGTGCTGTATTTTAAACAAACATCTTCTGTCCTCTCCAGCTCGGTCACGGTGCGCCTGCGGCTTTCCAATCCAAGCAGGTCGTTTATTTATTCTGATCTGAGGACTGCACTGCTCGTCACGGTGCTCTGTGGCCATTTCTTCCAGACATTTATGGAAGGATAACACCATATGAAAATGAAATCGTCATTTGCACCCCCCATTACCCTCCTCCCGCCACCCTTGGCAAAAGACGTATCCTTCAATTGAGTGAGTGTGACCTTATGTCCACTGAAGATACTTTGAGAAAGTCCCCAGGAGCAAGCTTTGGTCCCATGATTTCATACTATTTATTCTCTGAACACGAGGGTGTTGGTTAATTGTGTTTTCAACTCTCCTCGCTGTGGTATGTGTGCACTCACTGCAAGGAACTTATATCTTTTTATTTGAATGTATTTTAAAGCCGTAGGTAGAATAACAAAGGAATATGAAAACCATGGATGGAACGGACCATTTTATGTATTCAGAGACAGGGGCCACCCATCATCATAAAGGAAATACCCGTGTAAAAGTCAACAATTCGGAGGTTGCAGTATTTAGTATAGTTAATAAATGATCAACATTGTGTACCCACTACCAAAAAGTGTGTTGTAATGCATCCAAAATCAACAATTAAATTTTATTTGCTAGCGAGTACCAATAAAATAAGTTCAAATGATGGAAAGCACACTGCTATTCTGATTTGTATTTTGTTCTTTTCATTGAGGAGACCATCTCTATGCAAGACTTGAAGGTATTCAGCTCTTGGGGGAACTGAAACGAAAGTCATATACTTCTGTTGTAACCCACCTTTCTTTTAATGTAATACATTCCCTTAGATAACCTTCCAATCAGACCCTGAAGCTCTTTCTCACCTTTCAGGGCTGCATACTACTCCACCACGTGCACGTGCCCACTGTGAATGCATACACACCCCCGTGGACCTTTAAGTTGATTCCAAATGTTTGCTCTCACACCACTGTAACGAAAAAGCCTCGCGTCTATGTAATTTTCCACATACATGAGCATATCTGTAGGATAAATTCCCAGATAGATGTTGCCAAATTGCCTTCCATAGAACTTGTTGAGACTTAAAAACCAAGCACAGTGGAGGATCACCATATGGAGAACGAAAGGATAAAATAAAATTTTCTGCCACCTTAATATTTGGGAGCAGTGAAATCACACAAGCAAACAGTAGTGGGTGGTGGCGGCATGGATTTCAATCAGGTGCTACCATTTGGTAGTGGTGTGACCTTGGGCAAGCCACTTCTGTTTGGGTCCTCCATTTTCTTAACCTGTAAAATGGGAATAGTAATATACCTTAGGGTTGATGCGCTGAGGGAGATATATTTTGAACATCTATGGGACATGGTGATAAGTGATCAGTTTCTCTCATGGAGTGTGCGTACAGTCTGTTAATAGGAGAGAGATGACCCCAAACATGGCATAGTAAGGGCTGTTTCAACAGAGAATTGAAATAGGCTGGTGTGAGAGATGGGGTGGCTACTTTGGGCCGTCAGGAAAGGCCTCTCCAAGGAAGTGGCATTTGAGCCAACCATGTGACATCTGGCACACGGGCATCTAGGCAGAGAGAGCAGCTGGTGCAAAGGCCCAAAGGTAGGAAAGCATGTGGTGTGTTTGAGGAACAGAGAGAAGGTCTGCATGGCTGTGTGCCAGTAGAGAAGGGGAGCATGGTTACGGCAGAGAAACCAGTGTCACCAAGTGGCCCTTCTGATCCCCGTGTTTCCCAGTCACTTTGCAGTGGGCAGGGCACAGGACTAGTTCTGGCCAGTGAGCTGTGAGCAGAGAAAAGTCCATGCATGATTTTCTATGCTCTTCTCTTGCTCTGAAGCCACATGTTGAAATGATGGCGTCACAAGTTGGCAGAGCCACCATGATCCTGGGTCTCTGTGTGGACCAGACTCCCTGCCCTCTAGCATTTGACATACGCTCTGAAGGAGAAACCAACTTTTGTTGTTAAGCCAGTGAGGTTTTGGGGTGGTGCATCAGAATCCCAGGGGGTAGGGTCCAGGTAAGTGTTTCACCAAGCCCGGCAGGGGGTCCTGGGGCTCACTAGGCTCTGAGAACCACTGTGCTAGATCAGGCGGAGTTCGGGTGGGAGTCCTGCCGTGGGAGGAGTGGGTTCCCCTCCCCAGTGTCTCCCTATCTCGGGCTCAGGGAGGCCAGGCAGCTGTAGCTGTAGCCACCTTGCTTGAAGTGGAGAGAGCGCGTGGGTGGGTTAATCTACCGGCTGTGGCGGGGAAGGCTTTGAGACAAGGTGACCCTGGATCTGGGTTTCCAGGATGGGCAGGATTTGCCAAGTGGGGAGGGCATTCCAAGGGGTGGAGGGATGGGAAAAGGAGGCTGGAATGCATGCTTCTAAGTAGAATGCTGAGTAGAAGGGACAATAGAGTTAGAAAAACCACAATTTTGCAAAACTAACTCATTTAGACAACAGTGGATGCTAAAACTATTGGGTAAGAATTTGTTAGGTAGCAGGATATTTACATACATGGTACCTTCCCATAGAATGTTTATTATCGAAGTGCTGGGGAGGTACCTTTGCAGTGGAGAAACCTGTTGGACACCACTTTAAACAAGTTATCAAACTGAACATTACCCAAATGGGACAAACTGGTATCAGGTACCACTCATGTGTGATGTCCTGGGAAGGACACAGCACTTCTATGCTGCTGTTCTAAAAATGCAAAACCTGAATCATGAAGTTGACAAATGGACGAACCCAAATTGAGGGACATTTTATAAAACCATGTACCTGTTCCCTTGAAAAATATCAATGCCATGCAAGAAAGAGGAATTGTTCCAGAATAAAGGGATGCAATTCATGATCCCAAATTGGAAAAGATGCTATACAAGAAAAGATTGGGATGATCGGAGAAATTTGAATATTGGGAGTATATTTTAAAATATTGTATTAATATTAAATTTCCTGAATTCAGTCCTTGTACTCTATGTGAAAGCATGTCCTATTTCCTAGCAGAGACTAGCCAAAGGATTAAAATAAAGGGGCTTGCTGCCTCTCTGCAAGTCACCTTCAGATATTTCTTGCAAAAGCAAATAAGAATTTTTTTCAAAGGAAGCTGCAAGAAAAGGAACCCTCAAAAGCTGGGAAGCACCCTCATACTATATGTTTTGTAAATACAAAAATGAATGCATTCTTCCGTCTTGTGACTGTGGCAGAGGGTTGCTCGAGGTGGTTTGGTTTTTCCCTCCCTGTTCTATGACGAAATTCCTTCTGTAGATCTGAGCCCTGCCCAGGGAGCTTGACCAGAGGGCACCATGGCCCAAAGGGAAGTTCTCAAAGAGGCAGCTGATGGGACCAGGAAACAAAGATGTCAAAGTCTTGGTTTTTAGTTACGAAGAAAGAAAAGGCTGAGTATCTGTTTTGGTATAGGACAAAAAGATCTGGATGGAAAACCTAGCAGTTTTTCCTTCTACTGCTTACTGCCCCTCCCCCATGCCCCACTCCATGCCTCCCAGGGCCCAAACAGGTTCACCAAGCTGATGCAGGAAGGAGGGAGCTGCTGCGGCAGCCTTCGCCTTCCCTGCCCCTGAACCAAGTCCAGGGTCCGGGGGAAGCCCCAGATGAGTGTGGGGATCCAAGGACAGGCAAGCTCATTTCCTGGGGGGATTGAGAAAATGGAGATGTTCCAGAACCCCTGCGCAGCTCCTCACCCCCATCACAGGGCAGTGACCACAGGGAGAGTAGAAGTGGCAGCAAGTGGGTCTCAATGGAAAGATCCGCAGGAGGTCCCGAAGTGTCTAGCACCAGGCAAATGTGGGACTCACTTCCAAACATTGCCTGAGAGCAGAGGCAGGTATGGCCCGGGGGCTTCCCAACAGGATAAAGAAAGTGGACACGTGCCTACCCCGAGCTCGAATGAGAGCCGGTGCACAGAACTTAGACGCTTCCTGGGGAGAAGTTGGTGGAGGTAGAAAGTTATTCTGAATTACCTGAATTGATCGGGAGATCATAATAGGGGTTAAGTCAAATTTAGAAAACAGTTGATGTTTTGCACATTTGGAAAACACCATATCCTGGGAGGATTTATCTTCTTTGGCCTGTAGAGGGCACTTGGAGACAGCAGAAGACCTGAAGGAACCTGCCCTGATGATCCAATCCTAAAATCAGGTGCGTGTGCTTTTCCCCGGAAAGTAATTCAAGGCAGGCAGCTGTCCTAGTAGAGACACTGAGGAAAGTCATGAGGCCTGGTCTACGTTCACCAGGTGAACCCAAGGCAGGCATTCACAGCGAAGGGCATGACATACACACAGGTTTGGGGCATTAGTGAAAAAACTGAGCGTAGAATGGGGAGGAAACCACCTCGAATATCCTCTTGCCACACCCAGGAGACAGAGGAAAGCACCTTTTTTTTTTTTTTTTTTTTTTTTTTTTGCGGTACGCGGGTCTCTCACTGTTGTGGCCTCTCCCGTTGCGGAGCACAGGCTCCGGACGCGCAGGCCCAGCGGCCATGGCTCACGGGCCCAGCCGCTCCGCGGCACGTAGGATCTTCCCGGACCGGGGCACGAACCCGTGTCCCCTACATCGGCAGGCGGACTCTCAACCACTGCGCCACCAGGGAAGCCCGAAAGCACCTTTTTAAACTAGTTTACAAAAAAACATTCTATGTTACGGTATTTCCATCTTTTGAAATTAACCCACCCCACTTTTAATACATCTTCCTTTTAAAAATAATCTTTATTCTTTATGATTGAATCCAGAGTTGGAGGAAGTATTTGTTCAGAGAAAGCAAGCAAGACGGGAACCTGGGGAAGCCGCATTCTGAGGGGAGGCACTGCCCTGCCTTAAGGAGCCTTTGAGACTTTGAGATGAGACACAGCCCTGCCTCAGGGAGTACGAATCTAAGGGGAAAAACAGCCTTGCCTTGAGGGAGCTGCCTTCTGTGAAGAGATATAGCCCTTCCTCAGGGAGCCCCACCATGAGGACACAGCGCTGCTCTCGAAGAGCCATAGTCTGAGGGGGAGATACAGCCCTGGCTCAGGGAGTGGGAGGCTGAGGGGGAAGAAGAGGCTTGCAATCAGGGAGCTCCATTCTGAGGGGAAACACCTCCCTAAGTCAGGAAGCCGCACTATGAGGGAACACAGCCCTGCAATCCTTGAGGATCACAGTGAGGGGGAGACACAGAGCTCCGTCAGGGAACCCAGATGTGAGGGGAGACCCAGCCCTGTCCTCAGTGAGCTCCAGTCTGAGAGGTGACACAGCCCTGCTGAGAGAGCCCCATTCTGAAGGGAGATACAGCCCTTCCTTAGCCCGAGTCTGAGGGAAACACAGCCCTGGCCTCGTGCAGCTCCAGTCTAAGGGGGAGACGGCCCCGTCCTCGAGAAGTCACAGTGAGGAAGTGGGGATACAGCGATCCTTCAGGGAGCTGGAATCTGAGAGGAGACACAGAGCTGCCTCAGGGAGCGCAAACAAATCTGAGGATTAAAACAGCCTCGACTTTAGGGAGCCCCATTCTGAGGGGAGGTACAGCCCTTCCTCAGAGAGCCAGAAACTGAAAGAAACACTGCCCTACACTCAGGCAGCCACAGTGTGAGGAAACACGGCCCTGCTCTCAAAGAGGGAGAGATCCCTGCTTCAGAAACCCTGAGTCTGAGGGGAGACACAGCTCTTTCTCATGAAGCCCCAGTCTGAGGGAAGATACAGCCCCGCCTCCGGGAGCCTCAGGCTGAGGAGACACAGCTCCGCCCTTGAGGAGACACAGCTCCGCCCTTGAGGAGACACAGCTCCGCCCTTGAGGAGACACAGCTCCACCCTTGAGGAGACACAGCTCCACCCTTGAGGAGACACAGTGAGGAGGAGATGCGGTGCTTTCACTGTTTCACTGGCCCTGGCCGGGGTCAATCCCTAGTCAGGGAACTAAGATCCCTCAAGCCATGAGGGGCATGACCAGAAAGAAAAAAGAGGAGCTCTAGCCCTGCCTCAGGGGGCCATACTCTGAGGGGAGACACAGCCATGACTTCAGGGAGCCCTAGTCTGATGACAGAAACAGCCCGGCCTCAGGAAACCACTCTCAGAAAACACAGCACTGCTACTGAGGGGCCACATTCTGAGGGAAGACACAGCCCTGCCTCAGGGTGCCTGACTACGAGGAAAAACAGGTCTGCTCTCGAAGAGCCCCAGTCTGAGGTAAGACAGAGGGCAGGGCAGAATTCGGCAGGGTTTTCTAGGGCCAGGCAGCTGCAGCACTGGGGGGCCGTCGGTAGCAGAGACTCTCAACTGCAGGCTAAAGTTTACGGACATTATTCAGAAGAGAAAAGCCACAGATGTGTCGTTCTCCCAAGCCCCCCAGTATATAAACCCTTGGTCCCCCCAGGGGCTTCTATGTGTCACCTGTGACACTAAGGCCCAGAGTAGCAGTGACAGCATGTGACCCCTGACTCTCCTGGTTACCTGACGTCCAGCCACCGGTGGCCTTCACCACCCTTGGGCTATTAGTCTGTGACTGGAGAAGAAATTGCATTGCATGCTCGGCTGTGTGAGTGGCTGACCCACCACAGAAACGGTTGCTTGGCTCAGGAACTGTGTAGGAAGGTACCTCCACTCCCGTCAGCTCATATCCACTCTCTGGGCCCCACTGAGGCTGCCCTCTCAAGGCCAGAGTTCTGACCAGCAGATTACACAGGGATGGGTACAAGGGTCTTAGCCAGGTGTCAACAGCCAGCCAAGGCTCTGGGACTTTAACAACATGTACTGTGCTACTTCTCAGCCCTCAGTGGTGAAGGGTTGATTGGTTGGTTTTGTTTTTTTGTTTTTCTGATTTGCTTGTAACCAACCACCTCTTTTTAAACATCTTTATTGGAGTATAATTGCTTTACAATAGTGTGTTAGTTTCTGCTGTATAACAAATTGAATCAGTTATACATATACATATGTTCCCATATCTCTTCCCTCTTGCGTCTCCCTCCCTCCCACCCTCCCTATCCCACCCCTCTAGGTGGTCACAAAGCACCGAGCTGATCGCCCTGTGCTATGTGGCTCCTTCCCACTAGCTATCTATTTTACATTTGGTAGTGTATATATGTCCATGCCACTCTCTCACTTCGTCCCAGCTTACCCCTCCCCCTCACTGTGTCCTCAAGTCCAATCTCTACATCTGCATCTTTATTCCTGCCCTGGCCCTAGGTTCTTCAGAACCTTTTTTTTTAGATTCCATATTTATGTGTTAGCATACGGTATTTGTTTTTCTCTTTCTGACTTACTTCACTCTGTATGACAGACTCTAGGTCCATCCATCTCAGTACACATAGTTCAATTTCGTTTCTTTTTATGGCTGAGTAATATTCCATTGTATATATGTGAGGGATCTTCCCGGACCGGGGCACGAACCCGTGTCCCCTGCATCGGCAGGCGGACGGACTCTCAATCACTGCGCCACCAGGGAAGCCCTCCCCATCTATTTGTATCATCTTTAATTTCTTTCATTAGTGTCTTATAATGTACTGCATACAGGTCTTTTTTCTCCTTAGGTAGGTTTATGTCTAGATATTTGATTCTTTTTGTTGCAATGGTAAATGGGAGTGTTTTATTAATTTCACTTTCAGAATTTTCATCATTAGTGTATAGGAATGCCAGAGATTTCTGTGCATTAATTTTGTATCCTGCTACTTTACCAAATTCATTGATTAGCTCTAATAGTTTTCTGGTAGCATCTTTAGGATTCTCCATGTATAGTATCATGTCATCTTCAAACAGTGACAGCTTTTTTCTTCTTTTCCAATTTGGATTCCTTTTATTTCCTTTTCTTCTCTGATGGCTGTGGCTAAAACTTCCACAACTATGTTGAATTATTCAACATAGTGGGCAGAGTGGTGAGGGTGGGCAACCTTGTCTTGTTCCTGATCTTAGTGGAAATGCTTTCAGTTTTTCACCATTGAGGACGATGTTGGCTGTCGGCTTGTCATATATGGCCTTTATTATGCTGAGGAAAATTTCCTCTCTGCCTACTTTCTGCAGGGTTTTTATCATAACTGGGTGTTGAATTTTGTTGAAAGCTTTCTCTGCATCTATTGAGATGATCATATCGTTTATCTCCTTCAATTTGTTAATATGGGGTATCACGTTGATCGATTTGCATATATTGAAGAATCCTTGCATTGCTGGAATAAACCCCACTTGATCATGGTGTACGTTCCTTTTAATGTGTTGTTCAATTCTGTTTGATAGTAGTTTTTTGAGGATATATGCATCTATGTTCATCAGTTATATTGGCCTGTATTTTTCTCTCTTTGTGACATCTTTGTCTGGTTTTTGTATCAGGGTGATGGTGGCCTCGTAGAATGAGTTTGGGAGTGTTCCTCCCTCTGCTATATTTAGGAAGAGTTTGAGAAGGATAGGTGTTATCTCTTCTCTAATTGTTTGACAGAATTCACCTGTGAAGCCATCTGGTCCTGGGCTTTTGTTTCTTGGAAGATTTTTAATCACAGTTTCAATTTCAGTGCTTGTGATTTGTCTGTTCATATTTTCTATTGCTTCCTGATTCAGTCTTGGCAGGTTGTGCATTACTAAGAAGTTGTCTATTTCCTCCATGTTGTCCGTTTTATTGGCATAGAGTTGCTTGTAGTAATGTCTCATGATCTTTTGAATTTCTGCAGTGTCAGTTTGTTACTTCTCCTTTTTCATTTCTAATTTTATTGATTTGAGTCTTCTCCCTTTTTATGTTGATGAGTCTGGCTAATGGTTTATCAACTTTGTTTATCTTCTTAAAGAACCAGCTTTTAGTTTTATTGATCTTTGCTATCGTTTCGTTCATTTCTTTTTCATTTATTTCTGATATGATCTTTATGATTTGTTTCCTTCTCCTAACTTTGGGGTTGTTTTGTTCTTCTTTCAGTAATTGCTTTAGGTTCAAGGTTAGGTTGTTTATTCGAGATGTTTCCTGTTTCTTAAGGTAGGATTGTATTGCTATAAACTTCCTTCTTAGAACTGCTTTTGTTGCATCCCATAGGTTTTGGGTCATCGTGTCTCCATTGTCATTTGTTTCTAGGTATTTTTTGATTTCCTCTTTGATTTCTTCAGTGATCACTTCGTTATTAAATAGTGTATTGTTTAGCCTCCATGTGTCTGTATTTTTTACATATCTTTTCCTGTAATTGATATTTAGTCTCATAGCATTGTGGTCGTAAAAGATACTTGATACAATTTCAATTTTCTTAAATTTGCCAAGGCTTAATTTGTGATCCAACGTAGGATCTATCCTGGAGAACGTTTCATGAGTACTGAGAAAAATTTGTATTCTGTTGTTTTTGGATGGCATTTCCTATGAATATCAATTAAGTCCATCTTGTTTGATGTATCATTTAAAGCTTGTGTTTCCTTATTTATTTTCATTTTGGATGATCTGTCCATTGGTGAAAGTGGGGTGTTAAAGTCCCCTACCATGAATGTGTTACTCTCACTTCCCCCTTTTATGGCTGTTAGTATTTGCCTTATATATTGAGGTGCTCTTATGTTGGGTGCATAAATATTTACAATTGTTATATCTTCTTCTTGGATCGATCCCTTGATCATTATGTAGTGTCCTTCTTTGTCTCTTGTAATAATCTTTATTTTAAAGTCTATTTTGTCTGATATGAGAATTGCTACTCCAGCTTTCTTTTGATTTCCATTTAACTTTAATTCAAACGTTGGTGCATTTAATGTTGTCCCAGAGGTCTCTGAGACTGTCCTCAGTTCTTTTCATTCTTTTTTCTTTATTCTGCTCTGCAGTAGTTATTTCCACTATTTTATCTTACAGGTCACTTATCCGTTCTTCTGCCTCAGTTATTCTGCTATTAATCCCTTCTAGAGTATTTTAAATTTCATTTATTGTATTTTTCATCATTCCTTGTTTCCTCTTTAGTTCTTGTAGGTCCTTGTTAAACGTTTCTTGCATTTTCTCTATTCTATTTCCAGGATTTTGGAATATCTTACTGTGTTTGGGGTCTCCTTTTTGCAGGCTGCAGGTTCGTACTTCGCATTGTTTTCGGTGTCTTTCCCCAGTGGCTACAGTTGGTTCAGTGGGTTCTGTAGGCTTCCTGGTGGAGGGGAGTAGTTCCTGTGTTCTTGTGGATGAGGCTGGATCTTGTATTTCTGGTGGACAGGTCCACGTCTGGTGGTGTGTTTTGGGGTGTCTGTGGCCTTTTTACGATTTTAGGCAGCCTCTCTGCTAACGGGTGGGGTTGTGTTCCTGTCTTGCTAGTTGTTTGGCATAGAAAGAGTCTTTCATCAACATGGCTCAGAATCGAATGGAGAAAAAGTAGAAAAAAAGAAAGAAAGATAGAGGGTAAAATAAAATAAAGTTTGATAAAATAAAATAAAGTTATTATAATAAAAAATAGTTATTAAGAAAAAAATTTTTTAGAAAAGAAAAAAAAAAAAAACGGACGGACAAAACCTTAGGACAAATGGTGAAAGCAAAGTTATACAGACAAAATCTCACACAGAAGCGTACACATACACACTTACATAAAGAGGAAAATGGGAAAAAATAATATATCTTGCTCTCAAACTCCACCTCCCCAGTTTGGGATGATTCATAGTCTATTGAGGTATTCCACAGATGCAGGGTATATCAAGTTGATTGTGGAGATTTAATCCGCTGCATCTGAGGCTGCTGGGAGAAATTTCCATTTCTCTTCCCTGTTCGCACAGCTCCTTGGGTTCAGCTTTGGGCTCGGCTCCGCCTCTGCGTGTAAGTCGCCTGAGGGCGTCTGTTCTTCGCTCAGACAGGGCGGGGTTAAGGGAGCAGCTGATTCGGGGGCCCTGGCACACTGAGGCCGGAGGGGAGGGAGGGGCATGGAGTGCGGGGCGGGCCTGCGGCGGCAGAGGCCGGCGTGACGTTGCACCAGCCTGAGGCGCGCCGTGCGTTCTCCGGGGGAAGTTGTCCCTGGGTCACGGGACCCTGGCAGTGGTGGGCTGCACAGGCTCCCGGGAGGGGCGATGTGGACAGTGACCTGTGCTCGCCCACAGGCTTCTTGGTGGCGGCAGCAGCAGCCTTAGCGTCTCATGCCCGTCTCTGGGGTCTGCGCTGTTAGCCGCGGCTCGCGCCCGTCTCTGGAGCTCCTTTAAGCAGTGCTCTTAATCCCCTCTCCTGGCTCACCAGGAAACAAAGAGGTAAGAAAACGTCTCTTGTCTCTTTGCAAGCTCCAGACTTTTCCCCGGACTCCCTCCCGGGTAGCCGTGGTGCACTAACCCCTTCAGGCTGTGTTCACGCCGCCAGTCCTCTCCCTGCGAACTGACCGAAGCCCGAACCTCGGCTCCCAGACCCGCCCACCCTGGTGGGTGAGCAGAGGAGCCTCTCGGGCCGGTGAGTGCCGGTTGGCACCGATTCTGTGTGGGAATCTCCCCACTTTGCCCTCCACACCCCTGTTACTGAGCTCTCCTCCGCCACCCGCAGTCTCCGCTCACGAAGGGGCTTCCTAGTGTGTGGGAACCTTTCCTCCTTCACAGCTCCCTCCCACTGGTGCAGGTCCTGTGACTATTCTTTTGTCTCTGTTTATCCTTTTTACTTTTGCCCTACCCAGGTACGTGGGGGAATTTCTTGCCTATTGGGAGGTCTGAGGTCTTCTGCCAGCGTTCAGTGGGTGTTCTGTAGGAGCAGTTCCACAAGTAGATGTATTTCGGATGTATCTGTGGGAAGGAAGGTGATCTCGGTGTCTTACGCTTCTGTCATTTTCCTCAACTCCTCTGTGTGGGCCCTTATGTGTAAGCTGGTTCCTGCTTGGATCCTCATCCCCTTTGTGATGTGGGATATGGTGTGAGGTGGTTCCTGCTTGGTACCTCATCCCCTTTGTGATGAGGACCTTTTGGTGTGAGGCGGTTCCTGCTGTGCTCCTCATCCCCTTTGTTATGTGTGCCCTGTGGTGTGAGGTGGTTCCTACTGGGTTCCTCACCTTTTTTTTTTCTTTTCATTTTTTTAAAGTAAAAATTGGATTGGAATACAGTTGATTTACAATGTTGTCTCAGTTTCAGGTATATAGCAATTTGAATCAGTTATATATATTCATATATTCATCCTCTTTTAGATTCTTTTCTGATATAGGCCATTATAGAGTACTAAGTAGCGTTCCCTGTGCTATACAGTAGTTCCTTATTAGTTATCTATTTTATATATAGTAATGTGTATATATCAATCCCAATCTCTCACTTTATCCCTCCCTCGCTCCCCCTTCCTGCCTGGTAAGCATAAGTTTGTTTTCTACATCTGTGACTTTTCATTACCTTTTATTTTATATATTTATTTTTTTTGGGACGCGGGCCTCTCACTGTTGTGGCCTCTCCCGTTGCGGAGCACAGTCTCTGGACGCACAGGCTCAGCGGCCACAGCTCATGGGCTCAGCTGCTCCACAGCATGTGGGATCCTCCCGGACTGGGGCACGAACCCGTGTCCCCTGAATCGGCAGGCGGACTCTCAACCACTGCGCCACCAGGGAAGTCCTCATTACCTTTTATTTTATTTTACATCTTTATAAGTATCATCTTTAATTTCCTTCATTAGTGTCTTATAGTTTTCTGCATACAAGTCTTTTGTCTCCTTAGGTAGACTTATTCGTAGGTATTTTATTCTTTTTGTTGCAGTGGTAAATGGGAGTGTTTCCTTAATTTCACTTTCAGATTTTTCATCATTAGTGTATAGGAATGCCAGTGAGAGTGGGCAACCTTGTTTTGTTCCTTATGTTAGAGGAAATGGTTTCAGTTTTTCACCATTGAGAACGATATTCACTGTGGGTTTGTCATACATGGTCTTTATTATGTTGAGGTAAGTTCCCTCTATGCCTACTTTCTGGAGGGTTTTTATCATAAATGGGTGTTGAATTTTGTCGAAAGCTTTTTGTGCATCTATTGAGATGATCATATCGTTTTTATCCTTCTGTTTGTTAATATGGTGTATCACAGTGATTGATTTGCGTGTATTGAAGAATCCTTGCATTCCTGGGATAAACCCCACTTCATCATGGTGTATGATCCTTTTAATGTGCTGTTGGATTCTGTTTGCTAGTATTTTGCTGAGGATTTTTGCATGTATGTTCATCAGTAATATTGGCCTGTAGTTTTCTTTTTTTGTGACATCTTTGTCTGGTTTTGGTATCAGGGTGATGGTGACCTCGTAGAATGAGTTTGGGAGTGTTCCTCCCTCTGCTGTAGTTTGGAAGAGTTTGAGACGGATAGGTGTTAGCTCTTCTCTAAACGTTTGTTAGAATTCGCCTGTGAGGCCATCTGGTCCTGGGCTTTTGTTTGTTGGAAGATTTTTAATCACAGTTTCAATTTCAGTGCTTGTGATAAGTCTGTTTATATTTTCTATTTCTTCCTGGTCCAGTCTCGGAAGGTTGTGCTTTTCTAAGAATTTGTCCATTTTATTGGCATATTGATGTTTGTAGTGACCTCTCATGATCCTTGGTATTTCTGCCATTTCAGTTGTTACTTCTCCTTTTTCATTTCTAATTCTGTTGATTTGAGACTTCTCCCTTTTTCTTGATGAGACTGGCTAATGGTTTATCAATTTTGTTTACCTTCTCAAGGAACCAGTTTTTGGTTTTATGGATCTTTGCTATTGTTTCCTTCATTTCTTTTTCATTTATTTCTGATCTGATCTTTATGATTTCTTTCCTTCTGCTAACTTTGGGTTTCTTTTTTTATTCTTTCTCGAATTGCTTTAGGTGTAAGATTAGGTTGTTTATTTCCTATTTTTCTTGTTTCTTGAGGTAGGATTGTATTGCTGTAAACTTCCCTTTTAGAACTGCTTTTGCTGCATCCCATGGGTTTTGGGTTGTCTTGTTTTCATTGTCATTTGTTTCTAGGTATTTTTTGATTTCCTCTTTGATTTCTTCAGTGATCACTTCGTTATTAGTGTATTGTTTAGCCTCCATGTGTTTGTATTTTGGACAGTTTTTTTCCTGTAACTGATATCTAGTCTCATAGTGTTGTGGTCAGAAAAGATACTTGATACGACTTCAATTTTCTTTAATTTACCAATTCTTAATTTGTGACCCAAGATATGATCTATCTTGGAGAATGTTCCACGAGCACTTGAGAAGAAAGCATATTCTGTTGTTTTTGGATGGCATGTCCTATAAATATCAGTTAAGTCCATCTTGTTTAATGTATCATTTAAAGCTTGTGTTTCCTTATTTATTTTCATTTTGGGTGATCTGTCCGTTGGTGAAAGTGGAGAGTTAAAATCCCCTACTATTATTGTGTTACTGTGGATTTCCCCTTTTATGGCTGTTAGCATTTACCTTATGTACTGAAGTGCTCCTATGTTGGGTACATAAATATTTACAATTGTTATATCTTCTTCTTGGATTGATCCCTTGATCATTATGTAGTGTCTTTCTCTGTCTCTTGTAACAGTCTTTATTTTAAAGTCTACTTTGTCTGATATGAGTATTGCTACTCCAGCTTTCTTTTGATTTCCATTTGCATGGGATATCTTTTTCCATTCCCTCACTTTCAGTCTGTGTCCCTAGGTATGTGTCCCTAGGTCTGAAGTGGGTCTCTTGTAGACAGCATATATACGGATCTTGTTTTTGTATCCATTCAGCCAGTCTGTGTCTTTTGGTCGGGGCAGTTAATCCATTTACATTTAAGGTCGTTATTGATATGTATGTTCTTATTACCATTTTCTTAACTGTTTTGGGTTTGTTTTTGTAGGTGTTTTCCTTCTCTTGTGTTTCCTGCCTAGATAAGTTCTTTTAGTATTTGTTGTAAAGCTGGTTTGGTGGTGCTGAATTCTCTTAACTTTTGCTTGTCCGCAAAGGTTTTAATTTCTCCGTCAAATCTGAATGAGATCCTTGCTGGGTAGAGTAATTTTGGTTGTAGGTTTTTCCCTTTCATCACTTTAAATATGTCCTGCCACTCCCTTCTAGCTTGCAGAGTTTCTGCTGAAAGATCAGCTGTTAACCTTATGGGGATTCCCTTGTATGTTATTTGTTGCTTTTCCCTTGCAGCTTTTAATATTTTTTCTTTGAATTTAATTTTGTTTAATAAATTTATTTATTTGTTTGTTTGTTTTTATTTTTGGCTGTGTTGGGTCATCGTTGCTGTGTGCGGGCTTTCTCTAGTTGCAGTGAACGGGGGCTACTCTTCGTTGTGGTGCGTAGGCTTCTCATTGTCATGGCTTCTCTTCTTGCGGAACCTGGGCTCTAGGCACGCAGGCTTCAGTAGTTGTGGCACGTGAGCTAAGTAGTTGTGGCTTGCGGGTTCTTGAGCACAGGCTCAGTAGTTGTGGCACACGGGCTTAGTTGCTCTGTGGCATGTGGGATCTTCCCGGGCCAGGACTCGAACCTGTGTCCTTTGCATTGGCAGGCAGATTCTTGACCACTGAGCCACCAGGGAAGCCCCTGAATTTAATTTTTGATACTTTGATTAATATGTGTCTTAGCATGTTTATCCTTGAATTTGTCCTATATGGGGCTCTCTGCGCTTCCTGGACTTGATTGACTCTTTCCTTTCCCTTGTTAGGGAAGTTTTCAACTATAATCTCTTCAACTATTTTCTCAGATCCTTTCTGTTTTTCTTCTTCTTCTGGGACTCCTATAATTCGAATGTTGGTGTGTTTAATGTTGTCCCAGAGGTCTCTGAGACTGTCCTCAAATCTTTTCATTCTTTTTTCTTTATTCTGCTCTGTTGTAGTTTTTTCCACTATTTTATCTTCCAGATCACTTATCCATTCTTCTGCCTCAGTTATTCTACTATTGATTCCTTCTAGAGAATTTTTAATTTCATTTATTCTGTTGTTCATCACTGTTTGTTTGCTCTTTAGTTCTTCTAGGTCGTCGTTAAATGTCTATTTTATTTTCTCCATTCTATTTCCAAGATTTTAGATCACCTTTACTATCATTACTCTGAATTCTTTTTCAGGTAGACTGCCTATTTCCTCTTCATTTGTTTGGTTTGGTGGGTTTTTACCTTGCCCCTTCAACTGCTACCTATTTGTCTGTCTTCTCATTTTGTTTAACTTACGGTGTTTGGGGTCTCCTTTTCGCAGGCTGCAGGTTCGTAGTTCCTGTTGTTTGTGGTGTCTGCCCCCAGTGGGTGAGGTTGGTTCAGTGGCTTGTGTAGGCTTCCTGGTGGGTGGGGCTGGATCTTGTCTTTCTGGTGTCTGGTGATGTGTTTTGGGGTGTCTGTGAACTTAGTATGATTTTAGGCAGCCTCTCTGATAATGGGTGGGTTTGTGTTCCTGTCTTGCTAGTTGATTGGCATGGGGCCTCCAGCCCTGGAGCTTGCTGGCTGTTGGGTGGAGCTGGGTCTTAGGGTTGAGACGGAGTCTCTGGGAGAGCTCTCGCCGATTGATATTACGTGGGGCCAGGAGGTCTCTGGTGGACCAATGTCCTGAACTTGGCTCTCCCATAGCAGAGGCTCAGGCCTGACATCGGGCCGGAGCACCAAGACCCTGTCAGCCACATGGCTCAGTAAGAAAGGGAGAAAAAAAGAAAGAAAAAAAATTATTAAAATAAAAAAAAAATAATAATTTTAAAAAAGGAAGAGACCAACCAAACCAATAAACAAATCCACCCATGATAACAAGTGCTAAAAACTATACTAAGATAAACATAAAAATCAGAAACAAATCAGTCATGGACAGCAGACCCCAAGCCTACAGTTGCTCCCAAAATCTACTGCCTCAATTTTGGGATGATTAGTTGTCTGTTCCACAGGTGCAGGGTACATCAAGTTGATTGTGGGGATTTAATCCGCTGCTCCTGAGGCTGCACAGAGAAATTACCCTTTCTCTTTTTTGTTCGCACAGCTCCTGGGGTTCAGCTTTGGTTTTGGCCCCAAGGGCTGTTCCAAGACAGAACGGGGTTAAAGCAGCGGCTGATTAGAGCTCTCTTGCTCACTCATGCTGGGGGGTGTGGGGTATGGTAGTTATAATTGGAATGTGGGGCAGGCCTGCGGCGGCAGAGGCCAGCGTGGCATTGCAACAGCCTGAGGTGCACCGTGAATTCTCCCAGGGAACTTGTCCCTGGATCACAGGACCCTGGCAGTGGCGGGCTACACAGGCTCCCGGGTGTGTGTGGATAGTGACCTGTGCTCGCACACAGGCTTCTTGGTGGCTGCAGGAGGTGAAATGCTCCTTAGCGTTTCATGCCCGTCTCTGGTGTCCGAGCTGATAGCTGCGGCTCGCGCCCATCTCTGGAGCTCGTTTAGGCAGTGCTCTGCCTTCTGTGGGCAGACAGGGAAGGAATCCCCTCTCCTCGCGCCCCCTGAAACAATGGTCTCTTGCCCCTTAGGCAGCTCCAGACATTTTCCCGGACTCCCTCCCGGCTAGCTGTGGCGCACTAGCCCCCTTCAGGCTGTGTTCACGCAGCCAACCCCAGTCCTCTCCCTGGGATCTGACCTCCGAAGCCCGGAGCCTCAGCCCCCAGCCCCACCCGCCCCGGCGGGTGAGCAGACAGGCCTCTCGGGCTGGTGAGTGCTGGTCGGCACCGATCCTCTGTGCGGGAATCTCTCCGCTTTGCCCTCTGCACCCCTGTTGCTGAGCTCTCCTCCGAGGCTCCGAAGCTTCCCCCCTCCGCCACCTGCAGTCTCCGCCTGCAAAGGGGCTTCCTAGTGTGTGAAAACCTTTCCTCCTTCACAGCTCCCTCCCACTGGTGCAGGTCCCATCCCTATTCTTTTGTCTCTGTTTTTTCTTCTGCCCTACCCAGGTACGTGTGGATTTGCTTGCCTTTTGGGAAGTCTGAGGTCTTTTGCGAGCGTTCAGTAGGTGTTCTGTAGGAGTTGTTCCACGTGTAGATATATTTCTGTTGTATTTGTGAGGAGGAAGGTGATCTCCACGTCTTACTCCTCTGATATCTTGAAGGTCCCCCCTGGTTTTGCTTTTTAAGTTGATCTATCAGGGGGCAATATTTTTTGTAACATGTTATAATGATAAGTTACAGAAAAAAATAAAATTAAAAAATCCAAAATGCAAGACCAACTTCTTAATTACTGGATTCAACAGACATTAAATTACATTTCCAAAGTACATTACATGCACTCATTGGAACTTAACATTTTTAATAACTTGGAATTGTTTTTCACTTCAGCTTTCCTCTGCTCAAATCTGGAAAGCGTGAGGCGCTCACTAATTAGAGGTAACCATAGCTACCAAGTTATCTTTAAAATACATCTAAGATTTCCTTTTTTTTTTTCTTGGTTTTAATTCTACAAAAAGCGTTTCATTTGTCGGTGGTTCTTGTTCTCTTTTCAGTTTCATTGAGTGATTTTCCAAGCTCTGGAGCCTTTTGGCAGTCGTATTCAAGTTCCAACGTTAAGATAAAATAAATCACCCATTCTTAGAATAAACAGTCTGAGGGCCTGAATTATCTGGTTTTAAAATTTCAGCTGACTAGGTGGGTTAACCAGCAGCTTGGCAAAGAGAATCCTGCAGATTTCAACGTGTTTCTCTATGGAGAGAAGCTGGCACCCACAGGAGTGGTTGTTTTAAAAAACTGTCCACTTGAGGGCATTGTCATCTTCTGTAGAGGAGGAATCGATGCCCATTTCTTCAGTTAGCTAAGTTACTGAGTATGAAGAATTTCGCTGATACGCAGATTCCAGTGCTGCAGTGATGACTAGATGTCTCTTTGAGACTGGCTCCTGGGGCAGCTGCCCAGCTGTCTTGCCCCTTAATTCAGCCAGCTCTGCTGCTCTCTCCCAGCCTCTGAATATTACCTGCCATCATTCTTGGAACATTATACTGTGCTTTTGTGAATCTCCCACTGGAGTTCTTGGTTGCTGTACCTGCCATATCAGTATAGTGCCTGACACACAGGTGCGCTTCAATGAGTGTTGTCGGGCTAGTGAAGAGCTTGTGACAGTCCACACGAGGTGATACCAGAGAGCAGTTGAATCCTTTCCAGAATGGAACTTGGAAAAATATCAAACACTTTGAGTCACTCTGGCTACAGTCCAGAGGTGTTAGGGCAGGTAAGGCTTGAACTCTTGCCAATTCTGCCTGCTTCCATGTGCCCAGACCAGCATGTGAGCCATGGAAAGGAAAGGTAGAGAAGTTGTTAGTCTTGGAGCTTGATTAGGTGTAACATCCCACGTGTCACTAATCCCATTTGTGCTGTCTTGGGATTTTCCAAACCAGAAGCCTCTTGGGAGTCACAGTAAAGGATTCAAAATTAAGAGAATAAAATAAGCCACCCAATCTTAGAGAGTAGGCTGATGCTGTGAATGACTGGGTTTTTAAATTTCAGCACATCTTGAGATAATATTTCATCAAGATCCTAGAATTTCAGCGGAAACTACCAGGCCCTGGTGGGCAGAGAGGAGGCAGGGACAGTCCCTGAAGGCTATGAGTGGGGTCTTTCTTGAGCCTAACACAGCTGAGGACCAGAAGTGGGGTCTGGGCCACAGACACCTCCAGGAGATGCCCCTTGGTTCTGGCTCGAGGAGTGAAAAAGGGAATTCCTAATGGCCAGAGAGCATGAACATTCCCTGTTTTTTTCTTTCTTCTCTTTCTTTCATGCCACAGCCCCCAGGCAAACACACAGCTGCTGTGGTAGCAGTCAGTCATGAGCCTGGCCAGGGCCAAAACTCCAGGGAAGGGGAAACTTGCTCTTGGATCAGAGGAGCTGTGATCCCAAGAGGGTGGAGTCAATCCCCATTGCTTTTTTTCTCTCTCTATTCTTCTGCTACTTGGACCTGAACATGGGCCCAAACGTGGCAGTGTGTGGCAGAATAGGGTAGCCAGAGCCCCAAGTTTTTGGGTGGAGGACCAAAAAGGGGAGCCCCAGGGAACTGGAAAGTACTGGGGAGATCGTAGAAAGGGAGTAGCTCAGGAAAGCAACCCCATATAGTCCTTCATGAACTCCAGGGCTCACCCCAAGCCATGCAAGCTTGAATCTGGTCCTAATTAGCATATCGAAGACTTTGAGAACTAAAGTAACACATAGACCAACATCTACTTCCCAGACTGGTCACTGGGTGGTGCCCAACTGATATGGAACCAAACAGCAGTATGCCTTCCTTGAAAACTGAACCGACCACCAGTCTTTCCAATGTCTGTCCCCTTTGGGGCTGCATGTCCTGTTGTATTGGGCCACCTGCGGCCTTTGCTGGATAAAACCCTGGGTTCCTGGGGGCCTCAGCCAGGAGGTACAGAAAAGCTGCTGTGTGATGGCTGGTGTTAGATGATCCCTGGACATCCCTTTGGACTAGTTCTCTCTGCTGATCCCGGCAGAGACCCAATAGAGGGAGTGGCCCACGAAAAGAGAGCTTCTGCTCTGGGTAACTACCAGATCCCCCAGAACATGCCCGGCAATACATCTCTGGAATACGGTGAGACCCAAGGGGTTGTAATCACAGACTCTTTTCTATACTGTCGTGACTCCCAAGTGTGGTCCAGGACCAGATATTACCTGGGGGCTTGCTTAGACCACAGCCCAGAACTGCTTAGGCAGAATGTGCAGTTCATCAAGATTTCCAGGTGACTCATACCCACTCCAGAGTCTGAGAAGTGCTAGAGCGATGGAGGTCACGCTAACCTAGGAGCCATATGCCCACAAGTCTGTGAATTTCTTTAGCTGGGGAACCACGGGCTAGTCACTTTCATCTCTCAGAGTCTGTTTCCTCATTTGTAAAAGGACAATAACCTCTGTGCCACAGGGCCATGGAGAGGTCCAATACATATAAAAGTGCTGACCAGCACTGTCCCATTATTTGTTTAAAGGCCAAGAGCACCCCCAGAGAAACCCTGGTGTGGGATGGAGCTGGTAGATGAGAGCACCCCGTGGGGATGGGCTGATGGAAACCTCCATCTCCAGCTGCCTCTCTGGGATTCACCCAGACAAACGAGTAGCACTATAAGCTGGGCAGGTTATTTTTGCAACAGTGCCCCACTGGGGCCCAGGGCGGCCAGGGCTGGGCCATGGAACTGACACAGAAGGCCCTTTCACTAGCTACCTGGCCTGAAGTAGAGAAGCCAGCTCTATGCCCGACCCTCATTTCTCAAGCCCTTTCTGGGACCATCTACCACAGGGATTCCTCCTTGGGCCGCATACATCAGGAATCCCTCCTTGAATGTTCTGAGGATTAAAGGACCCTTTGCCCTCGGTAGAAACAGGGAATAAGGGGCAGAATGAAATCACTTTAATAGCATAGCAACACTTTAGGAACGGGGAGTGTGGGTCACAGATGAGGGAAACATTTTGTCTTCCACTTGTACATTTGTGCTAAGGTGCATGGTTACATTGGACAACGTTACAGACAGATTTTTCACATTGAACACTTAATAAATAGATACTTTAAATGTCAGACGTCAGAGACAACGAGTTATGAGAGTGATTGTTTTCTTATTCTGCCTCCTCTGAGTCAGGAGTTTGCTTCCTGTTGTGCTGACGAAGGCTGGGTCTTCTAGGAGGTGTATTCATACACCTCGGCACTGCGCCGGCCGAAATCCATCCAGCCGGTGTAGTCCCGGTCACTTATCCTGTGGCTGGGGTCCAGGCTCTGCAGGTTCTTGATTACAGACATTCGGCCAGAAGGAGCTACAAGGGGCAGAGAGGAAGGAAACGGGACCATTATATCTAAGAGCATCACGTGTTCAGTTTGTAAAGGAAAACAATAGAAAAGGCCAGACAATACATAACCCGTACCTTCTGAAAGGTATCAAAGAGGTATCAAGATAGTGGGACTGCTGGGCCAAAATCTAAGCGAGGAGAAGGACCCATGTCTGTTTAACTGGAGACAGGGTAGTCTTTTCTAGTCGTGGGTGTGGTTTGCGATCTGTATGAATTCATTCACTCTCACCTTTCACAGCTGGGACCTGCCTAGGTTTTTCTACTCCTAGGGGTGTTTTCCCTTACATAGCTGGCTCTTAGCAGGTGCTAACCCAGGATTTCCCCAGTACTACCCACTTCTAAAGTTTACACCTTAATATCCCTGAGCCTGCCTGACCCTTTTTTTGTTTTGCGTTATGCGGGCCTCTCACTGTTGCGGCCTCTCCCGTTGCAGAGCACAGGCTCCGGACGCGCAGGCTCAGCGGCCATGGCTCACGGACCCAGCCGCTCCACGGCTCGCGGGATCCTCCCGGACCGGGGCACGAACCCGCGTCCCCTGCATCGGCAGGCGGACTCCCAACCACTGCGCCACCAGGGAAGCCCCCTGACTCCTTTTAAGGTAATGCAGTTACGATATTTTGATGTTAGGATGTTTTTTAAAAAATGGAATCCAGTCCCACTGCTAGATAAATACTGTTTTAAAATTATTAATTTGAAAGCTACCTTCTCTTTTAAAAAAGTGGTATTGAGAAAAAGGCACACCATCGGATTAAAATCTCAGCACCTCAGTAACACTCAAAGAAGGGTGGGCAGAACAAAGAGGTAATTTAATTCAGCCATTTTGACCAAAATGCAATAACTGAACCTGAAATGGGCCCTTAGGGATGGGAGTTAAGTTCTTAGGAACAGGATGAGTCCGGGAATGATTCACGTTGAGTGGATAGGGCCATGATGAGGCATGTGACAGTCCTGGCCTACGGATCACACAGAGTGGTCTCCTGGGTAGAAAATCAGTGTCATGCCTTCTCTTACACAACCTAAGGGCCAAGAAAGGTCCCTCAGGGACCTCGACAGGTAAAGCCCAGGTGGCTTCAAGGGCAGAGGGGTGTAGGATCACTCGATGGTTCCTATTGTATTGGGAGCCACCGTGGTCCCACAGCTAACATTGAGCTCTTCTGTACAAGGCTGCCCTTGCCAACTCCTGCCCACAGGCTGCATCGAGTCAGACCATGGCTTATTCATTGATGACAGTGCAGAAGCAGGTATTCTGTCTTGTTGGATAATCAAATAAAGCTAGCTAAATTAAAAACCAGAAACAACCCTACAGAGCAGGTTATATCCCCACCCTTTCTTCTTCTCCCCTCTCTCTTCCCCCACCCCCCGCTCCATTAATTCCCAGCTTTGGAACTAAGCACTTTGGAACCAAGCGTCACCCCAGCATGTTCCAGCCCCTTTGCAGGTATCCCCAGTCTACGCAGAGGAAAAACAGCCCCTGCTGTTTAATTGTTCAACACCTTTCAGGTGAAATATTAGTCCTTGCATTCAGCCAAACTCTCAGACCCAGTTATCTGTGCGCAGTCACACGGCAATATGCCCCATCCTCCTGCCTGTTGCTGCTGAGGTACACATGGTTCTGTGCATTTACCAGGGTCCTCACTCACTTAGTGGACACAGAGTAGGCACTTACACCTGACTTACACAATTGAAGGGCCGGGCTCCTTGAAATTTTAAATCTTGTAAAATGGACAGTACAGCTGGGAAGCTGAATGGCTTCCAGACGTTCCAGGGAGGGCAGGACTTGAGTAGACTCTCAACCCTGATGCTGCCTAGATGTGCTACCTCATGTAGGTCACTCAGTCTTCCAGAATCCCAGCTTCCACACTGACACAAGGAGGATAATAGACCTTACTGTGCAGGGCTGTTGTGAGGATGAAGAGAGACAATACAGATGTAGCACTGGTCTTTGCTGGACTTGGGGCAGGTGTACACTAACAGAATTGCTTCTCCTCAGATCATGGAAAGCTCTACAGATAGTTTCTAATGATAAACTCTTGAGCACTCCCCAAAGGGTGCGTTTTCTTGTTTGGAATATTTAAGCATAATATATACTATAGTTGAGTAAATATTCACTGTCATCTCAAAATGTGTAAAACAGTCAAAGAAACTCTATAGATGTAGATACTTATTTCTAGTTCATATTTGTCAAATAGAAGAGCATGATTATTTTCTAGTTACTGCTGATCCTGGGTGTTGGCAGCTAAAGTTCCAAGTGACGGGTATTCCCATATGAGTTTGTGTGTCACGGCAGGCTGAAGGCAAAGGGCTGAGAAGAGGCACCAGGAAGGACCTTCCAGCTAAGATTTGTGGTTTAAAGCCACTGGCGGGTGTCAGTTCTAGGGAACTCATCTGGTAATTGGCTTTTTTACCCACAACTGTTTCTGGTGGATCTTTCTTGAAGGTATGAAGGGGCTTCCAGATTATGGTCAATGAAAAGCCTACGATATTTCAGACTGGTCTGGCTGCAATTCAACCCATATCCAAGGACAGATACTAAACTACTTTCAGGCACCCCCCCAAATTTTCAGATGTTCTCTGTCATCTGACTAGTATTTCCACATCTTTCAGTTTAATTAGCAGTAAAGCAAAATAGAAGATGGTAGTTGGGACAGTTTCCCAATGAGAGGATGAAATACAACAAATCATCTTCTATTCTTTCCTTCTGAAATCCCCTGGTAAAAAGGTCCCTTCTCACCTTCATACGGAATTATAGGAGATTCTGGAGAGCCAAACCCTTTATTTTCTCCCCATCTCATCAAGCCATGAGTTAAATTTCAAATCCAGGTCGTGGCACAACAGCAGGTTAAGAGAGCCTCGTGGGAATGGAGCCCACCCCTCCCCCTCCCAGCAGCTGTGGTTTATTGTCCAGCTGTGTTAGTCCAGTTTAAAATACCGCTCCCCAGTCAGTGTGTTCGCCATCAGTATCACTGTGGATAAAGGTGGTAGGAAAAAATCTGCCCCAGTCCAAATCATGATTTCCAGGAATTGTAGAGATGAATGAGCCTCCCTCTGAATCTCAGAAAGACCTGGAAGGGGCCGAGGGGAACCCACCCTCATGCCCTTTTTACAGATGAGATAGCCAGGCCCAGGAAGGGGACAGGGCTGTCCATATGCCACTCAGCTACTGAGCTGCTGAACCACCTTATTCCTGGAGAAAGACTTTGAGGCTGAGAAAAGTGTGGCTTGTTTAGCCCCTGCTGGAGGCAGAAGGGAGAGACAGGGAGGCGACCTGCGTACCTTTCCGAGACTGCTGGATGTACCTGGCCAGCAGCGCGCCCAGGTGCGCTCGGGATTCGTCGTCCACTCTCCGCACGGCCCTCAGCTGCCTCCGCGGGGCTTCGTCCTCCTGCTGCTCCCAGGGGCCCGCGGGGTCCGCGGGAGGCACGGGCTGCGCCAGGACGCCCGCCGCCAGGACAGCCATCAGCATGCACAGGCACAAGCCACCGTTCATGGCTGCGGGGAGCAGAGGGGAGGGGACGTGAACGAAAAGGTGGGGCCTCCGCGGGCTCTCGCGGAGGGTCGGGCCCCCGAGGTACGGAGAAGGGGGCTCAGTCCAAACGCCCGGGGCTCGGGACCCGCCAGGCAGGTGCAAGCACGAGGGAGCCGTGACCCCAACGCGCGCGTCCGGGCTCACCGCGCTCGTGTTTTTTTGGGGAACCACAGCCGGGGCTGGGCAATGGTGCAGGGGACCCTGTCCTCTGCCCTGTTCAGCAGAAGGAATGTCTTCTGTTTTCCTTTAGTTTGAGGAAGTGTTACAGAGTGTCGTCTCTCTTCTCCTAACTGGAAAAGCAAGAGATTAAAGATAAGTGAAAATTATCCTAAAGAGAAGACTCTGTGGGAGAAATGAGACCCTTGAGGAATAGTAGCACCTTCCCAGAGAGCTAAGAAGCTTCCAATAGGGAAATGGTGAAAAACCAAGAAGCACGGTTTAAAATGTGGGAGCAATAAATAAAAGCCACATCTTTCAAGTTTCTTCAAGGTGTACATGGGGACTGGCAATGAGCCACTACGCAAAGCACAGGCAGATTTTTTTTTTTTTTTAAAGAAAGTCAGAAATCTGCGCTCAGTCGTCGGGCTTCAGCCAAGCACCGCTGCATTTTAGATCCGCCGGCAGAGAAAACACGCACGTTCTATTCCTCCAAAGACTTGAATTTCCCTGCAGTATTCAGAAAAGGAATTTAAATCTTAAAACCTCTCGGTAGTTTATTGGAAAAGATTGCAAAGTAGACTGCCCCGATGTGTAACATCTAGCAAAACGCAATTTACATGCTAATCCGAGCCAACAGACAGATACTCCGGTGTTGCCTGCGCGAGAGAAGAACAAAGCCGGCGAGCAGAAGTCCCTAAAGCAGCTCTACCCACCCGCACTGTCCTTTCTGACTACAAGAAATGTCTTTCGAGCTGTCGGAAAGAAGACACAGAAAACAGAAAAATGAAACGGAAGGGGCACAAAAGTGAAGACACCCTTCTTCACTTGGATGAAGGACACTTGGCACCTGGATCCCCCAAAGCGGGGAACTTACCTTCGGAACAGGACACAACCGGCTTCGCGTTCCTGCCAGAGCAGCGGGGGAGCCGAGCCAAGTTCCTGGTAGGCGGGCAGGAGGCTGCCTCTTAAATAGCCCCGCCCGAGCCGTTCGCCAGTCATCTATTTACCCAGCGCTGACGCAGCCGGGTAGCGACACGTGCTCAGAGGGCGGCAACGGGGGCGACAAAAGATTTAGGTGGCTGCCGGGAGAGAGGGGGCAATGGCCCAGCGGAGCCGGGTGAACCTGTCTCAGGCGGGGTGTCCGGCGTCAGCCCTGTCTCTGTCGGGAGAGCTTCCTCCCCAAGCCGGGCCCACCCCCTCTCCCTTGCCCATTCCAGCTCGAAGCTCCCCCTCTCAGGGCGGGAGACCTAGGAATGGGGACCCTCCTCCGGGATGGAGAAGCTGCCCGCGCGCCTATAGTCCGCTCGGGGGACCAGAGGGGCCAGAAGGGAAACTGGGGGTGGGGTGGAGGGGACGCTAGACCAGGCTGGGTGTCAGCAAAGTGTAATTCTGAGACGGAGGAAGTGTCGGCCCCGCTTGGAGCATCCCAAGCAGCTCTGGTCTTTGGACCCGAGAGTGGGCTTCCTCCGGCGGGGGGAGGGAAGAGGGGTCTTCACTTTGTTCTCAGCCGCATGAAAAGCCCTCGAAGTGCTCCAGGACTCTGAGGGCAAGGGTTCCCGGGCCAGTGAAAGGGCTCGGCTACGGCTGGCTGTTGGCGTCCTGGGCCCCGATTCACATAGCTGTAAAATGAGGATGACACCACTGGGCTTTGCCTGGAGTTTGGGAAAGGGCTGTGTTTTCTTCCGAGCGGAGCTGCCTCCTGCCCGCGGTGGCCGCGGCTCCTTGTGGCCAAGTGGCGCCAGCGAGTGTCCCCCAAATCCTCCCAGTCCCCATTCCCCTCTGGCATCGGCATCCGCCACTCCCACCTTCCCTGAGTACCCGAGCTCTCACACCTGGCCCGGTCCCCGCCGGCTTTGAAATAAGGACCTCGTCCCTCGTCACTCAACCACCTGGTAGGGACACGGGTGGCGCCGCGGCCGCTGTGCGCCCTTCCCTGCGCGGTCGCGTCCCTGGCTCCGTAGCTAGGCGACCCCCAGCTAGTGCGCCGTAGGGGTGCACATCCACCTCCGCCTTGAAGCCATTTGAGTTAGAGTCCGCTAGTTGCTGCTCCAGTTCGCCGCGTCCTGCAAAAGTCACTGATAACCCCATTTCACCGTCGGCAACCTAGGTGCGAACAGGAGCAGCGCCTGGCCGAGGCTCCTCCACAGACCCCTGGAGCCTCAGCGCACCCCATTTCACCGTCGGCAACCTAGGTGCGAACAGGAGCAGCGCCTGGCCGAGGCTCCTCCACAGACCCCTGGAGCCTCAGCGCACCCCATTTCACCGTCGGCAACCTAGGTGCGAACAGGAGCAGCGCCTGGCCGAGGCTCCTCCACAGACCCCTGGAGCCTCAGCGCACCTGGGACTTGGGGGTCGCCACCCATCCCTCGTCCCCTCCCGGGGTCCTCCACTCCTCCCCCTTTTTTCCCTTCCGGAGAAAGATTTGGAAGTGGTTCTTTCAAAATGGGAATCTGTACTCAGCTCCCGGGACGGTGGGACTGTAGGGATCGAAGTGGGTGGGGAGCCGGCGCGGGGCAGGGAGCTTGGCGGGGAGCCGCCTCTGGTTGCCGTCCCCCTTTCTAATCTCTAGAAGCTGCTGCATTTCTGCAATCTAAAGGCAACATTTTTGAAACAGAGCTGCAGATTGGATGTTTTCCAGTGGCTTTCCCACGAGGCTGCTGTGTAGTTCAGTTGGGGAAACTCGTTTGGTTTGTGACTGTGGCCAAGAAGTGTCTGAGAACACAGAAGTTGTTATAGAGCATAATCACCTAAGGCAGGGGCCCCCAATCCCCGGGCTGCGGACCGCTAACGGTCCGCGGCCTGTTAGGGACCCGCCGCAGAGCAGGAGGTGAGTGGCGGCTGGCGGGCGAGCTGGTGAAGCTTCCTCTGCCGCTCCCCATGGCTCCCCATCGCTGGCATTACCGCCTGAACCATCACTCGCATTACTGCGTGAAACATCCGCCCACCCATACCCCGGTCTGTGGAAACATTGTCTTCCGGTAAACCGGTACCTGGCGCCAAAAAGGTTGGGGACTGCTGACCTAAGGGGCTTGTTGAAACACCTCCCAGAGTCTCTGATTCAAGTTGGTCTGAGGTGGGGCCCAGGAATCTGCATTTCTAACAAGTTCCTTAATGCTGCTGGTGGTGCTTCCCTGACCACACTTAGAGACCCACTGCTGCAGAATTTCCTTAGGGTAAGCCAGTTACTGAACTCCCTTCCTTCCATCCATTTAGTTAACATTTATTGAACAATTTTCCTTGTGTCCTGTCTGTCCTCTCCTCATTTCCTCACTTCTGATATCTGGGATCATCTCCCAAATAAACTACTTGCCCCCAAGCTTTTGTCTAATTTCAGGATAATACTACTGAAGATACCAACTGTCTATCAGGCACTGTTTGGTTACAACAGAGAGAAAAACAGGCAAAATCCCTGCACTTATGGTGCTTCCATTCTAGTTGCGGAGACAGATAATAAGCAAGACAAATATTAGCAGGTGCAGTAGGTGATTGGATGGTCACAAATGCTTAGGAGAAAAGTAGAGCCGGGCGAGGGTATGAGGGGGTTGGGCAGGGTATCTGCATGAACATGTGCAAACCCCTGCTTGAGGTCCCTCTGTGAGGGTCTTTGACAGGTAGACCTCACTGCTCATGTTAAGGAGAAATGGTTTTTCTTCTCAGTACGAATAAAGACCAGGGGAGTTGTAATGGAATTTTACCTTGTTTGGAGGTTCTTTTTCTATTTTCCCAAGTGTGAGATGGCAGTTAAATTTTACCCTTGTCTCAGGAAAGGAATAGAAAAGGGCAGAGCCCTCTCTGTTGCCCCCACCCCAACCCCAGCCAACCTCTTATCACTGAGTGAGACTCACAGCTGGGACTCAGATGCCCCATGATGTGGAAGGTCCCTAGCTTCATGCAGGGAACTGGAAGGGTGGGAACCATATCCAGATGTGTCATTGGAGAGAGAGTAGAGGTGAGAGAAAACCTATGACTGTTTATTGGTTTGGAATCTAGAAATTTCCATCTGATTGTGGTGAAGATAATTTTAGTGAGGTCCCATTCAGAGTTGGGGAGGCATCCCCAAAAGCAGTCCCTGAAACAGGAATGTGATCGTTTCCAGGTAGTATCTCAAAGACATGGGAAGTATCTCAAAGATATATGTCCATTTTGCTTTTGTACAAAACTTAGTGGAATTTCCAGGGACCTACTAGAGACCTCTACTTTATTATTCATGGAATTTAAACTTGTTACAGTGATCCCCATTTAAAGGAGGTCAGGAGAATGTTTGCTGTGATTAGAAATGTGTTTGAAGGCTTCTGTTTGGGACCTTGAATTTTTTTCTCTTAACCTTGTATTAGAAATGCCATTATTTGCCCTGGAATTTTCCAAAGGCCCACATAGCCAATGTCATCTGCCATTACATGAAGCAATGTGACAGAAAAGAAAGAAGTAGCTGTGGTCATGGCGAACAGTTTCCTGTTCCTAATGATGAGTTCCCTCAGAATCTCTTGTCTTAGTTCAGATGTTCACAAAAGCAAGGCTGAGACAAGCACCTGGGTGCAGGGAGATTACTTGGGAGGAATCTCAAGGAAGCAGGAGTGAAGGAGCAGGGAAGAGACAGAAGAAAATCAAGTGCATGTTAACGAGGGGGTTACTGCTGTGGACTCAATCCCGCTGAGGTCTCTGTGAGATAACCCAAGGCACACACATCATAACCAGCACTCCCGAGCCTGGGAGGAGAGCAGTTGCTCAGTAGATGTTTAACTGAACTCTTCATCTATACGAACATCTCATCTGCCAGTACGCCAGAGGACAGGAGCCATGGTTTATTCTCCCAATGCAAGAATGAACCCGGGCACATGCTAAGTGATCAATACATGTTCACTGAGGAAACAACTCTTAGTTTAGTTGACTGGATTTACAAGACATATAGCGGTGAATGAAAAGCCATTGGTTGGCCCTTGGCTGGGTCATGGACTCCCAAATAGCCACAGGAATTGTTTGTCTCCCAAATAGCCACAGGAATTGTTTGTAACACCATTTCTTTTAGCCATGGATGTAAGAGCCACCAGAAATGGGAGGTCGCCTCCTGAACAGGTGACAGGAAAGAGGAGAGGTCATCTCTCAGCCCATTGATCCCCACATGCAGAATGAGCCTTTGCTTTTCAAGCTAATACTGAAAAGCCAACAGGAATTGTAGTTGCCGGGGAAACCATCCACCAGTGTCTCCAGGCCTATCTTTTGGGTCACTTGCCTTTGTAGAAGTTTTAAGAGCAGCCTCTATGGCCATAATTGGGAAAAGTTAATGAACAGGGAGACTTAAATTCTTTGAGGGGCAGTGTGAAGTCTTTGAGGTCCTGCTGATCCAGATTCCCTCCGAAGCGGGCCCCTCATAGCAGAGGACAAGCAAGTGTCCCTGCAATGTCCCCAGCCCCCAGCAGAGACACGTCCCACCTACCACCCTGGCTGCTGGTCAATGGCAGCTGTTTCCCCTACTCCAAATTAATGCTTGAGGACACAGCTGTTCCTAGACAGCCTTATCAGGGAAGGCTCTTAATTTTACAAATTAAAGTGGTTTGAATAGGTATTAAATGCACATAATTCAAAAATTTAAAGGTAGAAAAGGGTATATAGTTAAAACTAAGTCTCCCCCTCGCCCCTGTCCTTCCCTAGAAGCAAGGACTGCTTCTGGTTTCTAGTGAATTCTTCCACAGAGAGTCCACGGACATACAAGCAAATCAATTAAGTGTCAAACACACACACACAGACACACACACACACACACACACACGTATAATTCCCACTTGGAAGCACATAATACGTAATGTTCTCTGCTTTACTTTTTTCACTTAAAATATATATTGGAGGTCACTTTGTATTGTTGGCATAATTCTACCTCTGTTTCTGTAGAACATTCCACTGGATGGATGTGCCTTAATTCATCTAGCCAGTGCCCTACTGATAAACATTTAAATAATTTCCAATATGTTCCAATTATAACCGAGGCTCCTTGACTATATACCATTCTGCTCATACACACTTTTACCTTTGGGATGAATTCTTAGAGGTGGAGCTGCTGAATTAAAGAGTATGTACACTTAAACTTTTGGTAAATATTGCCAAGTTACCCTTGGGGCAATTGTCCGCACCTGTCAGTAGGGCAGTATATTTATCTTTTCTTGCTTATTAATGCTTCAGCTCCAGCTTCTTGGCCACCTCCTCACTGCCTGAGAGCACTAGCTCTGAGGTGGTGGAGAGCTGAACCCACTGGGTTTTATCTTTGGATCACCGTTCTGTTTGAATTCCTGTGGCCTGTGCATGTAGGGGGCAGAGGGCGGGTGATACTTCTCAATGTGGCAGATACTGCTCTCTAGGTGACATTTTGGAAATTTATGAGGAATTTTTGGGTGAGCACAGTAATAGGCAGTGCCTACTGGCATTTGGTGGGAGGGGGCCAGGAGGCAGGGTGTCTGACAGCCTGCTGGACGGACAAGCACATGATGGCGGATGACCCCCGGTGATTCATGTGGGTGAAAATCTTACCTATAATTAATCAAGCCTAGAAGCTCCTCCTCACCAAGCTACTGACCACTGGGCCTGACCACGGCATCCCATGTGCACTAGCTTCTCCTGGACAAGCCTGAGACCTGAGGGTGGAGAGGGAGATGTCAGATTTCAGCACAGAGATGGGCAGAGCCAGCTGAGGTGCTCCAGAGGTTCAGGGTTTTAGGAGGAGCAAGTTTGGGGCTACTTTGCCTAGGGATGATGTTGAGCAATGTGCAAAGGGCGTGTCGACGGGAAAGGGAGCAAAAGGACAAGAGAAAATCATTCAGTGCTTTTAAAAAAGCAGAGGGAATTTAACCATGAAGGTAAAAGTTCTATTTAGATTTTCACTACATCCATTCTTTAAGGAATGGCAGGAACCTGCAGCATGTGCGGAAATTGGAGACCCGGAAATGAGGGATCTGTGCATAGATTCTCCTAGCACCCATGATGATGAGTGAAGGAAGGGGTTTGTTTATCCCATTGTGAGACTTCCCTGGAGACGCTGGCAACAGACAGGCCTCCAGCTGAGCGGGGAGCGTCAGGGTGCTGGGCCCAGGGTCGCCGAGGACGTGCAGAGGAGTGAGAATATGATGGTGGCTGCCAGATTGGGTTTCTTATGTAAGTTTCTAGAGCTTGGAGTGGGGAGGAAAAAGAGACTCAGTCTTTAAGCAAGAATGTTGGCTTATATTTTGAGTCCCTTAGTTTGGGAATCCCTGTAAACAGACCCTGAGACAAAGTCCAGATGCAGGTGGTGTGTTTGGGAGGGCATCCCAGGAAGCTGAACTGAGAAGGTGGGGAAGAGAGAAAAGTCGATACAACATGGGTTAAAGAACAGGTTACTGGGACTTCCCTGGTGGTGCAGTGGTTAAGAATCTGCCTGCCAATGCAGGGGACACTGGTTCGATCCTTAGTCTGGGAAGATCCCACATGCTGTGGAGCAACTAAGCCCATGTGCCACAACTACTGAAGCCCGTGCACCTAGAGCCCATGCTCCACGACAAGAGAAGCGACCACAATGAGAAGCCTGCGCACCGCAACAAAGAGTAGCCCCTGCTCGCCACAACTAGGGAAAGCCCACATGCAGCAATGAAGACAGAATGGAGCCAAAAATAAATATAATTTAAAAAAAAATAAAGCAAACAATGTCTTAAAAAAAAAAGAAAAAAAGAACAGGCTACTGCTGGGGCCCACTGGGGTTCAAAGAAGCTGTATAGAAATCACTTCAAAATTTTCCCACTAGAGCGTTTATCCGTGACTCCTATGTCCTATTGTTTGAGGGTTTCTGTAGCAAGTGTGAAAGAGGGAGACCTAACAGACAGAGAAGAGAGATGCAGGTATTCGGCGTGGGAAGCCATCAGCTGGTACAAGAAGTGTCCCCCACAGCTGCAGGTGAATTCAGGGAGACAGAGGGGATATCAGGTGAAACATCAACAGCGGCTCCTGCAGCCCCTAAGTGCAAGTCTCAGGAAAGACCCCATTACATTCTTGAACTGTGAAAACACACAAATCTCCCTATTTTCTTCTTGTTTGGGGGGGAACATGTGCACCAATGTGTACAAATATTTTGACCTGGAGAAATGTTCAAGGAATATGTCCTCTTTCATGGTGGGCGCTGTTCTCTTTCTTCTCTGACCCTGGGAACTTCATAGTGAAAATGATATTAGTTCTGAGTCTCAGGTCTCACACCCACTGTCTGTGTCACGCAGAGCAAGCCACTTTGGTTTCACGACCCTGCGTTTGCACAACGAACCAAGGTGGGGAGAAATCACTTCCTAGAAGGATGTAAACCATCAAGGGGATAAACCTTAGCCATGTGAGGTGAGGGCTCGGGGACAAGAAAACTCTCACCTCCAGCCCTTTTCCACCTTCCAGTTTTACAGATCCAGGGCTCCTGAGTTCTATCAGTTACTTGGAGAACAGCAGCTCCACTGATGTCAAAGTGACAGAGAACAGCACTCAAGTCCACTGAAACCATCAAGTTTTAGAAGGTTTATTCTGGGCTCCCTGGGGACGACCCCTTGTATAACAAGATGCTAATTTTAACGGGAAATCATGGATGCAGAGAGCAGGAGTGAACGTGTAGCTATTTCTTGGCAATCCTAATTGCTGCAAGAGTTGCCAGGCTGCTAAAGGCATTCGCCTGGGCTGTACACACAGCTGGGAAATCAGAAGCGAGGAGCTGGGTTTGTTACCAGCCAAAACCCTGGAACTCACAAGGCAATCTGCTCTCCTTGAGAAGGTACAGATGGGTCTCAAGGATTTGTCTGGAGAAATGCTACTGATTTCTTGGCTGTGGTTGTGTTTCTTTTTCTTCTGCCCATAACAATTTGCTTTCTTGCTTTAAAAAGGCCCATGCAATAGGCACTGTGATTGGAAAGCACTTGCCTTCACAGACCAGGCTCTCACGTATTAGTGTAGGTGCTTCATCACATGGCATGGGTGCCCTGCCCATGTCTCTTTAGCACTTACTTTCCTGTGTGGGTTGTTCTGACTTCCAGCTCCCAGCCCCCATGACTCTTTGCCGGAGTGCTGTCTCTCGTAGAGGGGAGCCTGCTTCAAGGGCTAGGGAATGAATGCCCCGAGGAGCAGCCCTCAACCAGCAACTAGTGGGAAGTGGTGACCACATACCTCAGCTCTCTCATGCTGAACCAGTTTCCATGCTGGCTTCATGGGTCCCTAGCACAGTTCAGCCCTAATGGCCATTGGTGGTATCATGCTCAGTAATGCAACCTTTATTGGCTGCCTTCCCTGACTTGTCTCACTTCCTTATTTCCATCCCTGTGCTTCCTGGGATCACCTCCCACATTAACCACTTGCCCTCAAAGTCTTTGCTTAGGGTCTACTTCTGCAAAAACCCAAACTACAATGGTTGAATTTTCAACCAGCTTCCATCAACCTGAGTCATATTCCAGGGTTAAACGTATTCCTCCTGCTTATTACCCCTGTCCGTGGGCTATAAACTTCTGCTGGCTATGTGGCTAAGAGCCCTGCACAGTCCTGGGATGCTGTGGTTAGTAGGGTGTAGTGTTGGCTTTGAAGAGTCTACTTCTCCCAGGCATCAGGGGCTGACGTGTAGATGTGAACACGAGGGTTTATCTTGGCAGGTTGCAGAAGCTTCCTTTTGCGCAAGTTGGCAAAGCATTTGCTGAATATTTCATGGCCCCTAATCCACAGAGGTGGCCTCAATCCAGCATCCAGACTTTCATGCTTTCTTAGGACCATCAAACCACGGGGTAACCCCCAGGTATATATTTCCTTGAGTCTGAATGCCATGTTTTGGACTAATCATTCTCCATGTGGAGTCCATGGATCCATCCCCTACTTCACAATCATCAGGGATGCCTATTAAAAAGGCAGACTAGGGGTCTCCTCTCAGACCTACTGCATCAGAACCTCTGGAGATGAGTTAGATGTCTGCTTTTTTAACAAGTTCCTGAAATGTCTTGGCTGGGCTTCCCAGAAGCCGATCTGAGTGATGCAGCAGGCAGTGTTCCCAGGGAAGACTGGTCGAAGAGTGAGGGAAGCAAGACAGGGATGGGGAAGCCAAGGCAGGGTGTGATCCCAGAGAAATCCCACACAGGCTGGCCTTCACTTGATCCTCAGGGAAGCTCTGGCATTTAAGTTATATCTCAGTGATGTCCCTACTTGAGGCAAGGGGGCTGAGCTTTCATAGCTGCACCCGTCAATCATTGGCTGAGGGCTGTGTGGGCACTTCCGGTTTTCTGTAGGTGCAGGCAGAAACTCCAGTAGCCCGAGCACAGCCCTCTAGATAAAATCACAAGTGGAAGCCATTAGAAGCAACAAAACTGATCCACCTTGGCAGAACACAGACCGTGTCCATGTATCTGTTGATTCTTATTTGAAATCGGGATCTTGGACTAGAATTAACTCCATGGAGTGGAGATGGTGATAGGAGTCGGGCGGGGGATGGAGGGTGCTTTGGGGAGTGTGGTTGGGTCAGACAATTCCAGATGGGCTTGGCTCTCCAAGCCAGCTCCTTTCGAGATCTCTCCACCACTGCGATGTGCAAATGTTCCTGATCACTCTTCCTGGTTGTCTGATGGGTAACTTTTAATGTACAAGCATGCACACATGCCATTAGAGTAAACATAACTGGATCAAACCTTCAAAGGTTTTTCTCCCTTCTGTCTGCTGGAAGGGAAAGAGGAGGCCCAGGGCTCTTTTGCCAAGTTCCTTCCCTCCCCACAGAAACTGCAAAGGACATCCCAATGCCTTACGGGGTTTCACAGTGGAGAGGTGGGTGTAATTACTTGAACAATAGGAGGGAGTCACTTCAATGGCTGTATTTTTAAGCAGATGCCTTGGTGTCAAGCACTAAGACTGTCCTGGGAAAACCAGGCTTATTTATTATTTCTTTTGGGTGGGGGAGGGGTTATGTCCACATAAAATAAATATATTTTTGAATCATAATGAAAAGAAAGTGAAGAAAAAGATTTTGACAAAATTCAACACCCATTTATGATAAAAACTCTCCAGAAAGTGGGCATAAATGGAACCTACCTCAACATAATAAAGGCCATATACGACAAACCCACAGCAAACATCATTCTCAATGGTGAAAAACTGAAAGCATTTCCACTAAGGTCAGGAACAAGACAAGGATGTTCACTCTCGTCACTATTATTCAACATAGTTTTGGAAGTCCTAGCCACGGCAATCAGAGAAGAATAAGGAATACAAATTGGAAAAGAAGAAGGAAAACTGTCACTGTTTGCAGATGACATGATACTATACATAGAGAATCCTAAAGATGCCACCAGAAAACTAGTAGAGCTAATCAATGAATTTGGTAAATTTGCAGGATACAAAATTAATGCACAGAAATCTCTTGCATTCCTATACACTAACAACGAAAGATCAGAAAGAGAAATTAAGGAAACAATCCCATTCACCATTGCAACAAAAAGAATAAAATACCTAGGGTTAAACCTACATGAGGACGTAAAAGACCTGTACTCAGAAAACTATAAGACACTGATGAAAGAAATCAAAGATGACACAAACAGATGGAGAGATATACCATGTTCTTGGATTGGAAGAATCAATATTGTGAAAATGACTATACTACCCCAAGCAATCTACAGATTCAGTGCAATCCCTATCAAATTACCAATGGCATTTTTTACAGAGCTAGAACAAAAAAATCTTAAAATTTGTATGGAGACACAAAATACCCCGAACAGCCAAAGCAATCTTGAGGGGAAAAAACAGAGCTGGAGGAATGAGACTCCCTGACTTCAGACTATACTACAAAGCTATAGTAATCAAGACAATATGGTACTGGCACAAAAACAGAAATATAGATCAATGGAACAGGATAGAAAGCCCAGAGATAAACCCACACACCTATGGTCAACTAATCTATGACAAAGGAGGCAAGGATATACAATGGAGAAAAGACAGCCTCTTCAATAAGTGGTACTGGGAAAACTGAGCAACTACATGTAAAAGAATGAAGTCAGAACACTTCCTAACCCATACACAAAAATAAACTCAAAATGGATTAAAGACCTAAATGTAAGACCAGACACTATAAAACTCTTAGAGGAAAACATAGGCAGAACACTCTATGATATAAATCACAACAAGATCCTTTTTGACCCACCTCTTAGAGTGATGCAAATAAAAACAAAAATAAACAAATGGGACCTAATGAAACTTAAAAGCTTTTGCACAGCAAAGGAAACCATAAACAAGACAAAAAGACAACCCTCCAAATGAGAGAAAATATTTGCAAATGAAACAACGGACAAAGGATTAATCTCCAAAATATATAAACAGCTCATGCAGCTCAATATTAAAAAAACAAGCAACCCAATCAAAAAATGGGCAGAAAACCTAAATAAACATTTCTCCAAAGAAGACATACAGATGGCCAAGAGGCACATGAAAAGCTGCTCAACATCACGAATTATTAGAGAAATGCAAATCAAAACTACGAGGTATCACCTAACACCAATCAGAGTGGGCATCATCAGAAAATCTACAAACAACAAATGCTGGAGAGGGTGTGGAGAAAAGGGAACCCTCTTGCACTGTTGGTGGGAATGTACACTGATACAGCCATTATGGAGAACAGTATGGAGGTTCCTTAAAAAACTAAAAATAGAATTACCATATGACCCAGCAATCCCACTACTGGGCATATACCCAGAGAAAATCATAATTCAAAAAGACACATGCACCCCAACGTTCATTGCAGCACAATTTACAATGCCAGGTCATGGAAGCAACCTAAATGCCCATCAACAGAGGAAAGGATAAAGAAGATGTGGTACATATATGCAATGGAATATTACTCAGCCATAAAAAGGAACGAAATTGGGTCATTTGTAGAGACGTGGATGAACCTAGAGACTGTCACACAGAGTGAAGTAAGTCAGAAAGAGAAAAACAAATATTGTATATTAACGCATATATGTGGAATCTAGAAAAATGGTATTGGTGAACCGGTTTGCAGGGCAGAAATAGAGACGCAGATGTAGAGAACAAAGGTATGGACACCAAGGGAGGAAATTGGGGGCTGGGGTGGTGGTGGGATGAATTGGGAGATTGGGATTGACATATATACACTAATATGTATAAAATAGGTAACTAATAAAAAAAAGAAAAGAAAAGAAAGTGAGAGCAGATAAATTTAGGAAAGGAGGCGAGGAGGATGCCAGGAGCTTCTGGACCTTGTTCCCACCCTCACACACATTTCTGTTTGCTCCTCAGAGCAGCCACTTCTCAAGAACACTCCTCAGAAGGGCTTGACATTGAGATCAGTGAAGCCTCTCCGTAGCTAGAACCTGATCACCACTGCGAATGAAAACATGCTCTTCCTTTCAGGGAAAATTTACAGAGTAGAACTTTATATGGGGCAGTGACCAAAATTGTCTGATGGTTTGTTGTCCAATCTGGAAGGTTTTGACAGTGGAAATTCTGGCTGCTGGATTATTTCATGTCTGTCAGGGCTTAGAAGCTCTGAGTTTTCTGGGTCAAATCAAAGGTGATTTTTTTCTCTCTCTCAGTCTATAGTTCAGGTTCTCATGGGCTCATACTGAGGCTGTTATCATAGCCTCTAACACTCCCCGCTCCTTCCCTTCCTTCCAATATCAATTGCTGCATAACAAATCACCCCAAAACTAGCTTTTTCTGGCAGTGACCTCCACATCCCCCTGCCTCTACAGTTTCCCCACCTGCATCTATCCTCTGTCTGTGTGAGATCTGGGGCCAAACCAGAATAAGGGCATCTAAAGAAAAATATTTCTCTGACCAGGTGTCCCCCATTTTAAGCCTGGATTCTCTCCTTCTTCTTGGTTAGCTGAAATTTACAATTACCTTTCCCACTTGGAGCCAAAATGTGGCCCAAGAACACCTGGGGGCATATTCTACTACCCCCTCTTAAGGCTAACATTAGCTTAAGGGACTGAGTAAGTCCCTTACTGGAGAGCTGGTAATCTTCACTTTGGGGATGGTGGCAAACCAGGTATGGACCAAGCCTGTTGTGTTTGGAAAATGGGGTACCAGCTGCGCTTTTCCCCATTCTCTGGGATAGGACACCTACTGCCAATAGTGGGCTCACTGTGCAATCAGAGGCGTGAGTTTAGCATTAATTCCTCACCTTCTTAGACAGTCCCTTGGATGGAGCACGATTTCTCATTGAGATGGCAGGTTATAATTGGAAGGGGGATCTTAGTTCCCCCACCAGGGATCGAACCTGCACCCCCTGCAGTGGAAGCGCAGAGTCTTATCCACTGGACCACCAGGTAAGTCCCTGTTTACCATATTTTATCAATTCTAAGATGTAGATATTTTTTCACATTTTAACATTTGAAATCAGGCATCTCACAACTGCTGGAGACTAGATTGCTGTAGTTGTTCACATTGATATCGCTTCACCTAAGTAATGGCATTGTTGCGTGTTGAGTTTAAACACTATTTTCATGTCTTTCATAAGGTTACACTACAATTTGACATCAAAATAAAAGGTTTTTCTCTGTTTCTTTTACACAGAAACAGCAGTAAGACCTAGATATATTTTGTCAGTGAAGCAAATATTCATTGTTGGAGAAATGATTGCAGTTCCATATTTTCTCAGCAAATGATAGTCAAGGGCTTAAAGTCATCCTGAGATCTCTGTCCTCATACACTGCTCCAACCAAGCCTAAGCTATTATTTTTTTTCTCTACTTGGCAATCAGGATACAGAACAGGGCAGAGGAAAGGACACAGGCATGCAGGGTTTTTTCTTTTCTGCTTTTTCTGAGTGGAATAACTTTGCAGGAGGACAAGTCCCTTCCCTTAGGTATGAAGTTAGGACTGGTTGAGTGCCCACTCACATCATGGAGGCACTGGGTTCCCACAGAGGATCCTCATGGGAATGGAGCCCATATGTGATAATCAGAATACTTCCTTGCTAGGTAGGAATGCACAGGTCAAATAATCATGGTACCCACCTCACCACATATTTGTGTGTGCACATGCAGGGACACACACACACACACACACACACACACACACACACTTCTTTCTCTTTCCCTTCCCCTGTTGTTGTCCTAGTTGTGTTTATGAGGAAGTAGCTCATGCATCAGAGTCAGGAGAAAGGGGATGCAATTGTGCATGGATTTAAGAAAAGCATTTGATAAAAACACAATTCTTAGCATAGCACAGAGTGATATCAAATGTGTATAAATTCACATTTTAGGAGGTCTGGATAACCTTCATTTGTATATAGCACAAGTGTCATTTTATTAGTGTAGTCTGTTTAAAAATGCAGTTCTAAAAAGCTGTCCTAGGTTTTGGGGAAAGAAAGAAATTTGAGGAACATTTTCTGGTGTGTCTTCCTACCAAAATGGTCTGATTATTTCTACCTGCCCTTTAGGGAACAGACTTGGAGAGATTACAGTACTTGTCCGAGGCCACAGAGCCAACAGATGGCAAAGCAGGGACCAGGGAAATGGGGGGTCAATGGTAAAATTAGAAGCTTTAGCACAAGGTAGACTTGCTTTCAAATCACAGAAATATCAGCTAAAATTTCCTATCTCTTAAGTGGAATAGCACTGAATAAGGGAGGGGGAGAAAGAACCTCAAATTACGGACTTTCTGAGAACATAAACCTCAGGCACATAATAGAAGATGATTACAGGTGATTCTGTTAAGTGGAATAGCACTGAATAAGGGAGGGGAGAAAGAACCTCAAATTACGGACTTTCTGAGAACATAAACCTCAGGCACATAATAGAAGATGATTACAGGTGCCCCTTTCCTCCATGAAGGTCATCACTATATATCTAAGTCTTCCAGGTCAAGGCCAAGAAAAATGACGTTTCATTCATCATCACTTCTGCCCGTCTGAGCTATTTTCTTCTCTGTGAAGGTCAGGTTTCTCTGTGCTCTGAACGAATCACAAGCCGACATCGTTATTTTACTGTGAATGGGGAGGGCAGTCCAATAGCTTTTCCTCCTGCTGCAGGCAGAGGCAGGGCAGTAGCCTTTCTAGAAGAGTTGAAGTATCTCCTTTTCCCCCAGATGAATGGGAGCTGTGGAGGTTCACAAGAGAGAAGACGAGTTCTGTGACCCTCCAGGAGGTAGCAAGTGGAGAGAGTTTTATCCTCAGGCAACAGCCTTCTGGTATGATGCTAGCAATTTCTCTTCCTCTTTCTAGTGGACCATGACAGCTTCCCAGAATGCCATCTCCTCTCCCATTCTGCTAGCAGAGCTTCTCTTTACTGTGGGGAAACCAACTCATGTGCTTTGGATGGGTCTATAATTCCCCTCCTCACCTACTCCCTCACGCGTGGGCCATGGCAGTAGGTATGGCCATTCTCCTGGCTGCAGTGATTGGTTCCCAGATCAGCACTTAACCCAAGCAGAGCCAATCAGAGTTCCTCTATAAGACTTGATACGTTACCACTGAGGGAGCTGGCTTGTCTTTATCTAGGATACAGTAGAATCAGTAGAGGCCTTTGTAATCAAGAGCTGTGGGTGGCTGCAAAAACGCAGGAGTCTGCCTGAGAATTCAGCCAGTATGGAGGACTGAGAGAGAGAGAGACAGGAAAGAGAAAAAGAGATGGACAATGCCTTTTTTTTTTTTCCAATACTAGTGAAATTTTACTAGCGAGATTCTTTTTTTGTTTTTTTTTGCGGTACGCGGGCCTCTCACTGTTGTGGCCTCTCCCCTTGTGGAGCACAGGCTCCGGACGCGCAGGCTCAGCGGCCACGGCTCACGGGCCCAGCTGCTCCGTGGCATGTGGGATCTTCCCGGACCAGGTCACGAACCCATGCCCCCTGCATCGGCAGGTGGACTCTCAACCACTGCGCCACCAGGGAAGCCTGCTAGTGAGATTCTTAAAATTTACATGACAAAGAAAATGCAGAATGACTGTAATCGTAAGATGTAAGCCTTAGGAAAAATGAGTCGCTCATTTCTTTTAGGACCGTTGATAGACTATTTAATGGTACATAAAAAAAAAAAAAGAGCAAACCAGAAGAAAAGATTTATGTTCCCTTCCAGTGCTGATTTATGTTAACGATGCTCTGATTTCTTCCTATTTTGGATTTTAACTCCTGTATCCATCTGTGCCTGAGAAGACCTACATCTGGATTTCCTAGTAATGGTAGTCAGCAAATTCCAATTCTTGCCAGTTTGTTTGAGCCAGGCTTTTGTCACATTCATTTCAGTCTGAACCTTGACTTCTATCAAGTCTGTCCCGCCTTGTTTATCCAGGTGAATGGAGGAAGAAGCATTTATTCTTGGGATAGGAAGGGTATTTGTGATTACAATCAACGACTCACGCTACTCCTTGGAAAAGGCAGCTCAGACGTGGATACATGTGTTCATCATTGTCTTCTCCTCTCTTCTACCTTGCCTTAGAGCGTAATGCAATTGGAGCCTTTGCTGTGGAAGGCTCTGGAGGTGTTCTAAGATGCTCAGTGTTCTCATGTTCTCTCTCCACTGCTCCCCCATGAAGAGAATGGAGAAAAGGGACTGATGGGGACTGATTTGGAAGAGAAAGCCTTAGATTCCCTTCCCTTTAAAACAGCTGGGATGCTGCCGGGAAGGAGACACTGGGTGAACCCCAAGGCACCTCAACAAACACATTCGGAAAGGAAAAGGCCTAGTCATGGCCTTGAGGAGGTCTTGGTGGGGGTGGTGGTCCATATATCTGAAGCTGAACGTCCTCTTCATAATATTCATCTATGAAATGTCCATTGTACTGCCTCTCCAATGTCACAGAGTGGCCCACGCCCAGCTGAACTGCAAGGATGAGGCTCTCTGGCAAGAACAAATTGCAATTGACTTAATTTCTCTGGGCTTTGTTGACAGTGAACTGGTTGCATGATTACAGGGAACTAAGGCTGTCTTACAGAGCAGGGCTTGCTTAGGATGTTACTGGTTTCCAGCTCTGGGGACTGGGGAAACAAGCTATTGACTGAGGGATTTTGCTTTCCAAATCAGTAAACCAAGGCGTTTGAAATTAGGCGAGGTCTGAAAGATGTTGAACTAACAGCTAAGAATTTATTAAATAACTTTATTGAGGTATAGAGTACAACAAACAGCACATAGAGTATACAGTTGGATCACTTTTGACCTATGTGTACACCCTTGAAGCCATCACAATCAAGACAACAAACATTTCCATCTCCTGCAAAGTTTCCAAGTATCTCTTCCCACCTTCCCTCCCAAGCCCCAGGAAACCATTGATCTGTTGTCAGTATAGATTCGTTTCCATTTCTTAGGCTCGCTAATAATAATTTTAAAGTGAGTTGAAAACAGTGTTTAGATAAGACAGTACTGCCTCCTCAAAACAAATGGGGAAAGCTCCCCTGAACTGGTGGAGTTGGGAGCAGATACCCTCTCTGCCCAACAATAAATTCCTAGATGTTTTCCTCTCACTGTCCCTTGAGAAATGAGCCATAGGCTAGCCCAGGGGGTGGCATGTGTTTGGAAACTTTGCAATAAGAGTTATCCAAGTAGAGCCAAGGCTCTTAGGTTGATGCAGAGAAAGATGAGGGGGGTGAGATGGCCAAGGGACTGATCCAAGGCCCTTCATTTTGCTACGATTAGAACCAAAGGGACTACATTTATTCTGAAGCACAAGGAATGTAGGAGGAAGCCTTTAAATGTTAATGTCTCTAAACAATGGAGCAAATTAGCAGAAATGGCTAACTAGCTCTTGGAGCAATTATCATTATCACTGATTTTTTTTTTTTTTTCAATGAAGGGCTGGGATGTAGCAGGGATAGGATAGAAGGGGGAATTAATTGTAGCTGTCGTTTACTCACTTTCCTTGCTCGGTTTATTATATTTCATAGAATGAATATATCTTACAGTTTATTCTAATTGTCATTTGAGGGTTTCCAGTTTTTGGCTACTACCGTAATGCTACCAGGAAAAAAGATAAATTCTCATCTTTCTGAGTTGAAGTAGCCTTGGTCCGTCCAGTCTAAAGGCAGAGGAATGGACTACAGACATCCTAAATCTTCATCCAGGTCTGATTCAATCATAAAAAGTTTTACAGTGTTTTACATAAACATACTTTGAAGAATAGCTTATCAAGTGAACATTTAAAAGTGTCTGAGCCTAACTTGATAAGCTCCATTTTGAGATTATCAACAGAAAGCCTTTGTGCTGAGAAAGGTCAGCAATGAGCAGATCCTCTGATGTAGACATGGGTCTATTCACACACCTGCTCCCATGTGCTTGCCCTGCTGCTAACCTGGGCCTGGTGATGGTGTAAACTTGACCCCCCACTGCCATGACGTAAGCTACCTTTGGGACATAATTTTAGGCTCAGAGAGAGTAAAAAGGCATCATTAAAAACTGATAAGATTTGGACTTCCCTGGTGGCGCAGTGGTTAAGAATCCGCCTGCCAATGCAGGGGTCATGGGTTCGAGCCCTGGTCTGGGAAGATCCCACATGCCGCGAGCAACTAAGCCCGTGCACCACAACTACTGAGCCCATGGGCCACAACTACTGAAGCGCTCGTGCCTAGAGCCTGTGCTCCGCAATAAGAGAAGCCACCGCAATGAGAAGCCCGCATGCTGCAATGAAAAGTAGCCCTCACTCACCGCAACTAGAGAAAGCCCACGCGCAGTAACAAAGACCCAATGCAGCCAGATAAATAAATTTATTTTTTAAAAAACTGACAAGATTTACATCTACAAATAAATCATGCTCATTTCCCCCCATACATTTTCTCTCAGGCCATTAAAACTTGATGGATCGAATTCTATTGTTGAACAAATATCATCTCCCATATCTTGGGACTCTTCAGTATTTCAGAGATACCGGTTTATCGATATGTGCTACCTGAAAAATCATTTTGTTTATCTTTTATAAAACTACATTGCAATTACATTAGAAATTAATGTCAAATGAATTGGAAATCAATTCATCTGGGGAGGTCATGGTGCACGGGGGGAAGTACACTGAAATCATTAAAGATGGGAAATCAACCTCATTGTGGTTTTCTCACATTGTGAACTAAATGTGTTTGCATGTTCCCCCCAGCAGATCCCTAGGCAAATGCCACATTTGTTTTTAGGTTCTTAGTTCCTAACCTAATGTCTAGCACATAGTAAAAGCTAAGTAAACATCTATTGAATGAAGGAATGAATGAACCAGAGTTACTACTTTTTAAAAAAATATTTATTTATTTATTTGGTTGCACTGGGTCTTGGTCGCAGCAAGTGGGCTTCTTAGTTGTGGCATGCATGTGGGATCGACTTCCCTGACTAGGAATTTAACCCGGGCCCCCTTTATTGGAAGTGTGAGTCTTGACCACTGCACCACCAGGGAAGTCCCCAGAGTTCCTACTCTTGAACATTCATATTATTTCCAGTGTTTTTTTTTTTGCTCTGGACGTGCAGGCTCAGCGGCCATGGCTCACGGGCCCAGCCGCTCCGCGGCACGTGGGATCCTCCCGGGCTGGGGCACGAACCCGTGTCCCCTGCATCGGCAGGCGGACTCTCAACCACTGCGCCACCAGGGAAGCCCCAGTGTTTTTTTTTTTAAGGAGGTAAGGGCCTAATTTCTTCGTGAATAGATCTTTTTCCTTTAAGTTCATTATTGTCTTAAAGCATAATTCCATGAATTAGATTATTGGATTAAAGAATGTCAATATCTTCTTATATATTTTTAAAAGTGAAAAGGAAGAAGTAAAACTGTCACTGTTCGCAGATGACATGATACTGTATATAGAAAACCCTAGAGAAAATCCTAAGTTTTTTGGTGGTCCAAAAAACTATTAGCACTCATCAATGAATTCAGGAGAATTGCAGCATACAAAATTAATATACAGAAATCTGTTGCGTTTCTATACACTAATAATGAACTATCAGAAAGAGAAATTAAGAAAACAATCCCACTTACTATATGAGTAGCTAATAGGGAAAGAGTGAGAGCTTGACACCTGGGTGGGAAACATTTTGGTGGCTGAACCCAACAGTCTTGAATCCCCAGATTCCCTTGAACTTTCCTGGCTGTCAAAAGCAACCTCCTCTCTCTGCCAGAGGAGATGGTCTCCCCTGGCCTGGAGATCATGTTGACCTCACTCGAATTGGTGCTTCACAAAGACATACTAATTCTCTTCAAGAGCTGCCCAGCCTGATGGAATTGGGAATTCAGGATGACGGGTGTTGTCATGACTCCCTGTGAGCACTGATGACTAAGGACCAAATAGGGTTCCCCTACCCCGATGCCTTGGCGCTGTGCAAGACCGGGGATTGTGGGACCACCTAGAGAGTGGGGTTTCCCAGGGAGGACTGAGGTTGTTCTTCCTGTAGCCCAGCAGAATGGGGACTTGAGTGAGAAATTAAGTAGCGTCATGGGATACAAAGCAAGTTCTAGTTCTTGAATTCTTTATTTCAAAAGATGAAACTTATGCTTACCACACACCCAAGGACATTAAACTTCCCCTCTCCTGCCCCTACTCCACCCCACCTCCTTTCCTTCCACATGGACTGAGACGGGGTGAGCTGACCGCTATGCTCCATCTGGTTTGCACTAACTCCTACATGCTTGCCCTCAGGCTCTCCCCGTCCTGTACAGCTGTGTGCTTGGCAAAGTGAGGTCAGATGAAGCCCAAAACCATGGCAGAGAGAGGCTAATCCCCTCCCTGAATGCCACTGGACACTTGCCAAGATGTGGCTTTTGGGACAGACAACCCAAATAACATTCTAGGACCATTTTTCTGAATATCAGAAAATTATTTAAGTGACAAATAGAAATTAAAGACTTTATCAATTAAGGCACATCAGAGAGTACCTAAAGAACAGGTGACCCTGGATTAAACCACGGTCAGGGTTTTTATAGGACGGGAGAGCTGAACACGTGGACGTGTGGTTTGGGTTTAGGCAACAGTTTTCACCTTTAATAGCAGCTCATGGTTTAAAAGTCACTCCTGGTTTTCTGCCTCTTGCTCATGTCATCAGTGCAATCCCAATACCACCATCAGTATAGTATATCCCAAGAAGCATTTTTGTAAGCCATGGCTTATCCTCTAGTCAAGGTTTCCAGCATGAGGGAGCTATATAGCAAAGAAATAAGAAAAAGGGACAAGGTTAGAAGGCAAGGAGGAAATTGGAGGGGTCCCTCTCGTGCAGGTTTTAGTTCTTATACTCAAGAATCACAGATTGCACCACAAATGACAGCATGCAAATGCCCCTCGTGTCCTCCTACCCCCATTCTTGAAGGTCATCACTGCAGATCTTCCTATGGCTCTAACTTCTCCCCGCATCTGCTCGGGAAACATCCCTGTCCCTCTGCTCAGACCTAGCGGCATCCTTTGTGACCATCTTTATTGGGACCGAAAGACAATGCTCACCTCTGTAAGGCCCAGGGACAGGTATAAAGATCCTGAGACTCTGCAACCCTGCCTAGCCCAGCCTTTCCCTCTCGGCCTCTTGTCACCTTCCTGGCCTCTCTTCCTGATGTGTGAGGACACTGCTTAGCCTGCCCGTCCTGCTGGGTGAGCTTCACCATCCTCTCCTGTTACCCCAGCCATCTTCCCATTTCTCCAGCGTGCTCCCCAAGGCTGGTGTCCTGGGCCGCTCTCTCAGGCTAGTTGGTGGTTCCCTCTGCTGGCCCATCAAGCCCTCAGGTCACCGCTTCTACCAGCCCTGCCCCCTTTCCTCTTTTCCTAGGTATTCTCTATCAAGGGTGTGGCAGTTCCATCTGGAAAATCCCAGTTGCCCTCTGGCGGATGTCTACATCAGCCTGGCCCTTGTTTCTGGTGATAATGAAAAGGTAGCCATGGAGACGCACCTGTGGGAAGCCCTGGTATGGACCTTAGAAATGCTCCCTCCCCCTCAGGCCACAGAGGCCTTCCATCTGCTGGAAGAGGAGATACCACCTCCTTTTCTAAAACAGAGGTCTGGCAGCACTCTTCAGGCCTCCATTTAATTTGACTAGCATGTCTTCTGGAAGCAGAGGATGATTTTTGGATTCCCTCAAGCTCAGTCTGTTTACCCTTGGCTGTTTCAGGAATGAGGAAACTTAACCCCATCCTTCCTGGATGACAGGCATGGAAGTAATTAAGACTGTGACGTTTCCCTTTTGCTTTGTCCCTTTCCTCCGTGGTCAGAGGTGTGAGCAGGGCCCCAGTTAATACACAAGGTGAACTTTTACAAAGTACCACCATGTTAATCTAAATAAAGGGGTGAAGTTATATTATCAAAGAAGAAGATTTGTTTTTCAATCAGGGCTCTATAATCATGCCATAAATGTTGCCTTCCCTGACGCTCTCATTCAGTCACTTATTAGGTAGCAAACTCTTACTGTTTACCTACCACATGCAACAACTGTGCCAGGCATTAGGGATAAAAAAGGTAGATGAACATGGACATTATCCTGGAATTTCATGGAAGCACACTTTTTTTTGTTTTGTTTTGTTTTGCGGTATGTGTGCCTCTCACTGTTGCGGCCTCTCCCGTTGCGGAGCACAGGCTCCGGATGCACAGGCTCAGCGGCCATGGCTCACGGGCCCAGCCGCTCCGTGGCATGTGGGATCTTCCCGGACCAGGGCACAAACCCGTGTCCCCTGCATCGGCAGGCGGACTCTCAACCACTGCGCCACCAGGGAAGCCCAGAAGCACACTTCTAAAGGGGAAGATGGATTTAGAATTACACCCTCTGCCCAGGGAGGCTGTAGGGGGAAGCATCAGAATCCCTCTGGGGACTTGGAGAAGTCTTCTAGGAAGAGATGAAATATAACCTGAATTTTAAACACATTTGGATGTAGCTAGATAAAGGTGGGAAAGGAGAAAATCATGGGCATTTTAGATGGAAAGAACAGCACCTGCATGAAACAACTTGGCTTTTCTGATGTCTGAAGGCAAATTTGGTATTGCTAAAGCCAAGGATGCTTGTAAAAAATGGCAGGAGGTGAGGTAGGTGAGTCTAGATCATGGATTTGTTTTAGGGTTAACCCAAAGAGTTCCTGAGGAAACAAGCGGTCATCAAAATTTTGCAGGCGGAAGAGTGACATGGTGAGCTTTAGGAAAACCATTCTGGCTGCAAAGAAATGGGGAGTGAGATGGAAGTGAAGGAGCCTACTTGGGAAGCAATTCCAGCCATCTGGCTACAAGGAAATGAGAACCCCAACTGAGGCAGTGACAGTGGGGATGGACATTCGGAATGGGGCAGATCTGAGGTGTCTAGCAAGTAAAGTTGACAAAACTCAGTAACCAACTGATGGTCAGAGTGAGTAAAACAGAAGAGTCTAAAACATTCCTGGGTTCCTGGAATGACTGACTGGGTTGAAAGGTAATTTGTGGTAATTTCCTACAGTAATCCTGGGAAACCAATACAATGGTGAATTAAGAGTTGGGCTTCTTGTTCTTGGTTGTATTAGTTATCTATTGCTGCATAACAAATTACCGTGAACTTACTGGCTTACGGTAACACACATTTATTATCTCACATTTTCTGTGGGTCAGGAACTTAGGACATTCTTAGTTGGGTAAGCCTGTCTATAGTCTGTCATGACACTGCGGTCAAGATGTTAGCCAAAGATGCAGGGTTTTGAAAGCTTGATTGGAACTGAAGGAACCACTTTCCACTTTCAAAATAACTCAACAGACTAATTGAGTTGATGAGATGAGAGAGAGACCAAGACAAAAGCCACAGGCTTTTCATGATCCAGTTTCGTAAGCTACACACTTCTCCTTCTTCTTATTCATTAACAGCAAGTCACTAAGTTCAGTCCACACTCAAGAGGAGAAGAATTAGACTCCACCTCTTAAAGGGAAGAGTTTCAAAGAATTTGTAGACATATTTCTTAAACCATCACACTGAAGTATCTGTGGGAGTTCCTTGTAGAGACACCCAGGGGACTTTTGGCTCCATTGGGCCTGAAGACTAGCAAACTGGTCTGGGCTGCAGACATGGATTTGTGATGAAAGGGAGGACCTAAGAGGTCTAGAAGGACAGGAAGCTGCAGTCAGGTAGTTTAAGGCTTTAGAGTCAAAGCAGTGGCGGGTTATGCCAAGTTCTAGGGTGTGGACATGATGTTATTCCTAAAGCATTAGGTTGAACTGTATAAAATGACTGATTTTGTAGGTCAGGAGCTACATGTGGTTCAACATACATAAGCATTGATGGAAGTCGCTAAAGTAGAGTTTTTGAACTTGGTTTCAGGCTGAAGACCCTTGTTTGTATATTCTCTGTCCTTCTAACAAAAGGACCAGCTACTTTTCCCTTTTCACTCTTTTGTGTTTACCTTATCTGACTGCTCATTTGCCTTCAGAAAGCTGGCTGTCATGCTGGAATAAGTGGATCTTGTCTGCCTTGGTCCTTAGGAAACTTCCTTTGAGCTTTCCCCATTTCAGTTGGGTCCAAAACCACGTGATTGAAAGGTTTCTGTATGTCAGTCCGTGTGATTGCAATCTAGGAGCTATCACTCCTAAATTGAGAGTCAGCAATAAAATTTAAAGACTGTTTCCTTCCCAAACATATTGAAAATAATTACTTTTAAATGGCAGCAAAATGCATCCCTGGTGTCTGAACCAAAGCTAGTGTGTATATTTTGAGAGCTCCTGCTAAGCGGACTATTGCATTTGTTGGAAATTGCACTGAAGGGAGGAACGGCATTCTCCTAGACCAGATACTAAAAGAAAATCACCCCAAAGAATTATAATATCCTTCATATCTTATAATTTTATGGACTGATGCAAGTAGCTTCTTTCTGTCCATCAAAGGCTTTATAAATGGCATGGAAAATAAGGACCCCATGGCCAGCACCTATTAACAAGATGAACATTCTGGGCACACTGTTTCAATAACTCCCACTGGCTCCCAGAGGTATAATTAGGGTTGAATTTTTCACGAACGCAAACATCATATTCTTTGTCCACTATGCTGTGCTTTGTGCTTGACTATTTGCAGTGCTCCACTCAGGAAAACAGAAAGGGAGAGAAGACAGTCATGTCCTCAGCAAAAGGAAGGGATTCTGGGGCTTGCTGTAAGTGTCCCTCAGGCCCTGCCATGCCACTGGGGCCACTTCTTGACTAGGTCTGCCCACTCGAGCTCACGCTGAGGTCGGATGAGGAGTCAGCAGCCTCCTGGAGCTGAATCTCCCCAGCAAGACTTTCAGGCTTTGAAAAACAACCTGAAAATGTCCTGAAAATACAGAAAAAAAAAAAAAAAAAAAAATCTTTCACGTTTAGTCCCGAATAGATTTACTTACTCCATAATTTTTAAGACATTAAAGGAAAAAAAAAGTGACATGGCTGCAATTTTTTTCTCTGGACCGATCTTGTTCATCCTCCTGGCTTATCCAGTGGGGTCGTATCTGGTCTGATTTGCTGTCGTATTGGAAATGTTTTGTTAATGGAAATCAACAGCCATTGCCTCCAGAAGAATCTTCCTAAAATATAAATCTAATCATGCCATTCTCCTACTTACCACCTTTTGGTGGTTTTTTATACTATGGAAGAAGTCCAAGCTCCCCAGCACAGCCTGTGAGGTCTTCATGATCTCCTTCTAACGGTCTCCATCCCCATTTCCTGCCTTTCCTGTAACAGGCAACCTACTCTCCTGCCACTTACAATGATTTTAAATTACTGACTGTTCTCTAAATGTGCCTTTCTTTTACACAATCCTGGAGCACAATTTCTGCTCATTCTCCAGCTGCCTAAAGAATACGTCAAAAGTTAGGTCACATTCTGATAAAATAGATATGTTTCAACCCAAAGCCAGCTTCTTATTTAATGGGGAAATACTGAAGACGTTCCTGCTAAAGATAAGAACAAGGCAAGAAAGAAACGGTTGCCACTGCACTTCAGCATCAGAAAGATAAAATATCTAGAAGTAAATTGAACAGGAAATGTGTAAACCTTTATGTGCAAAACTCTGAAACACTCCTGAGAGTCAAAAAGGCAGGCCTAAACCAATGAAAGATATAACGTATTCTTGGATAGGAAGACAACATCATGAAGATTTAAATCCTGCTCAGATTATTTAAAGAATTTAATGTGATCTCTACAAAAACACAAAGCTTTCCTCCTCCCCCCACCCCCGCCCCCCAGGAACTTGCGAAGATAGATATGAAGTTCCTATGGAGAAACAAAAAGGCAAAATTGGCCAGGAAAACCATGAAAAAAAAGAAAAATACTGGAGAATATGGTATCGCCTTATCATATATTAAAACATACTAGAAATCCTCTATATTTAAACTAATTGTTGCCTGAGGAGACAGACCAATGGAGCATCATAGAAAGACCTGGGGTAGGACCCAAGTACATGTATCAATCCAGTACGGGATAAAGGCGGTGTCTCAAATCCGTGGGGAAAATGGGATGTGTAATAACTGGTTTGAGACAACTGGCCAGCCATTTGGGAAAAGATCACACTGGACCTATACTTCATATGTATAGTAAGATAAACTTCAAATAGATCAGAGATCTACATGTAAAAATGAAATCATAAGTACTGAAAGAAAATATGGATGGATTCCTTTAAACACCTGAAGCTGCTTTTTTATTTTTATTTTTTAAATAATTTGATTTATTTATTTATGGCTGCATTGGGTCTTCATTGCTACGCGCAAGCTTTCTCTAGTTGCGGCGAGCATGGGCTACTCTTTGTTGCAGTGCGTGGGCATCTCGTGGTGGCTTTTGTTGCGGAGCACAGGCTCTAGGTGCACGGGCTTCAGTAGCTGTGGCATGCGGGCTCAGTACCTGTGGCTCGCAGGCTGTAGAGCGCAGTCTCAGTAGCTGTGGCCCACGGGCTTAGTTACTCCACGCATGGCATGTGGGATCTTCGTGGACAAGGGACCGAACCCTTGCATTGGCAGGCGAATTCTTAACCACTGTACCATCAGGGAAGTCCCCTTGAAGCTGGTTTTTTAAGCTAAACTATTCTTGCTTAATGTGAAATTCTCTCTCATCCTTCTGAAGTTTTATTCTCTTGATTAACTGTGCTTCCTCGGGTGTTTGTTCATTCTTCTCTCTGCTTCATTAGTGCTCTCTTACGTGATCTTGACTTTTTTCAGGTGTTTTGTAAATTTTGGTTGTGTGTTCATTTTTGCATTTGAGTTGTCCTGAAAGCCTGTCTGTGTGTGTGCCATTATTTACCACAGTTTATCATCACTGATGCAGGCAATGGGTGACATACAGCTGCCGGGGGAGAGTCCAGATTTCTGGATGTGGGGACCACTGGTTTCTTTCTGAGTCATTGGCCGGGAAGGATACTGCCTGCCTGGTGACCTAAGCATCTACACTCCCTTCTCCCTCCTGAACGCTGACACTTCTGTCACGTACTAGTAGCATACGCAGTGGAAGGTGGGAGATGTTTTGAACCACCTGTCTGCTTCTCCTGTCATATCCCAGCCAGAACCCCTTCAGATCTCTGTACCCACCTCTCCCCACCTCGGAGCTCCCCCTAGAATCCCTTCCTCCTTTTTGAGTCCTTTCCTTCCCATATCCTTCAAATCGATCCCATTTCCTTCTGACTTTCAGGTATCTCTCACAATGTCCACTAATGGCACCATCTCTTGTTTTCCAAAATAGTTATAGATTTTTAAAAGATACATTTTCTTGAATTTCTTGGGATTTAAATGAGGAGACTGCAGTGGCTACGTATAATTCTCTTGATCCAAGGTTATCCTTTGTAAAAAGTATAAGCAGGCAATTAGGCCGTTGACAAAATTGTCCTTGGGCTCCCAGAGTAGGAACGGAAACTGCAAAATTAGGATCTGAACTATTTCCCATTAATGATCCTAAGACTGCAAAGGAAGGACCCTAGGGAATCATGGTGTTCTCGAATCCCATTCCTGTCAGGGATTCCTCTGTCATCCATTGTAATAACAATGACTTGGTTGCCATTCCGTGATGCTACTGTTGGCTGGAAAACATTCAGATCCATAGTGCTCAGAATCTAAATCAATCCCATTGATCGTAAGATAATAGATGATCCCAAGCCACAACCCATATACCTGGTAATTGCCACTTTATCCAAGGAAGACATCTTTAAACAAGCTTTAATAAGAATGTTAAATGTTTTGCAGGTAAGAGCTTGAGAATTACAAATGGGAAGCAGTCATCATGGTGGAAAGAGGTTGAATTTATCTGCAAACTGATAGGGATCTGTGTGGTACAGGAGAAATTGCCCATGAAAGCAGTAATAAGAATACCCACACTATTCTACCTTCCCCAGCTCCTCTGAGAAGGAGTACTAAACAGTATCCCTCACCACCCGTGGGCTCCTCCTGCCTGGTTCCTGACCCTACAGAAGGTAAGAGAGGAAACCTCAGCGCTGAGAAATTCCCAACTTCATTTGCTGGTGGTGCCGGAACCTGGGTGAGCTCCTGGGTGAGCTCCAGGCATGTCGCCAAACTTTGTCATATTGGCTTCATCCCAAGCTTCTCAGGCCAGGGCAGGTGGATCTACCCCAGTGGAGCTTCTCAGCATCCCAGGAGTATGAGCAGCTGTTACATAAAAGTGGTACTTTTATCTAAAATATCAATTTTTCCAGAAACGTTCAGGGGAAGCATCACAGTTTTATGTAAACAAACAAACATAGACATATTATGGAGTAGAAGGCAATCTCACCATTAATTTTTAAGATAAAATATGAGATGTCAAAGAAGTGTTAGAATTATGGAGGGTGGCTTTAGGCTCTTTGTCTTCACAGCTTTCATAGTATTTATTTGATTCTCCTCTCACCTTTTTTCTTGAAAGTTTCACTGGAAGAGTTTGGGGAGCCACTGGGGCAGATACTGTAGACAGACTCACTCAATACCCACCACACACTTTCCTCATCTGCTTGGCTTCTGGTCCTGCAGCCTCTGAAAAACTAAAAACTACATTTTCCAGATTTTTTTGTAAGTAAGGTTTCCTAAGTTGTGCCGAGCTAATGTACCCATATGAGACTACCTGAAATCAAGGACAAAGGTGATTTGCCTGTGGTGTCTAGAACAGTGCCATGGTGCCCTTCTCTTGGCTGAGAACCTTATCTCTCCTCCCCCTCCCCCTCCCTGCAAAGATAGTGTAAAGAGCATAGATAAAGACCCAGTTCTCAGTGTGGACTGGCCCCTACTTATCTTCCTGAGATTGTCTATTCACTCATTGTTCAAGGAAATACCTTAAATCCATTCACTTGGAAGTATCGAGGCTGTAGTCTGCTGTCAGGATCCAGGAGAAAGATGATGAACTTCTTAACCATCAGTGGTCCTCAGATTGGGCTTCCCTGGTGGCGCAGTGGTTGAGAATCCATCTGCCAAGGCAGGGGACACGGGTTCAAGGCCTGGTCCGGGAAGATCCCACATGCTGCGGAGCAACTAAGCCCATGCGCCACAGCTACTGAGCCTGCACTCTAGAGCCTGCGAGCCACAACTACTGAGCCTGTGTGCCACAACTACTGAAGCCCGTGCGCCTAGAGCCCGCGTACCACAACAAAGAGTAGCCCCCGCTTGCTGCAACTAGAGAAGGCCCGTGCGCAGCAACGAAGACCCAATGCAGCCAAAAATAAATAAATAAATTTATTAAAAAAAAAAAAAAAGGTCCTCAGATTGAAGAGAGTGAATAGATTCCAGAGATGTTCAGGAGACAGACTCAACTGAGCATGGGGACAAAGAAGTGAGGGTCAGAGTGATGACAGGTGGGCTTTTTCGTGTGCCTTTCCCGTATTCATTGTAAGTGAATAGTGCTCACTTTGCGTCTTCAGGACCCTGAGCTGACTGCTTAACCGTGTATAATATTTTTTTTAGAGAAAGAATACATGGTTGCTGAGTTTAGGCAGCATCTAGGTAGGAAGTTTTCTCCAAAAAACACGCTTTTAAAATTTAAGCTGGTAAAGAATTACTAAGTTCAGAACCTGAATACAGCAAAGCAAGGAAACGGAAATGAGAAAAATTCTGTTTCCAGGCACTGGTCTGTGCAGTTTTGATGTATGCAAGGGGTAGAGAATATGCGGGATCAGAGGGAGAGGATGACCATTTATTGAGTGTGCCTAGCCTTGGGCCAGGTGTGTGCTCTCAAGTAATCCTCCCAATAACTTGGCTTTACAGGGATCATCAAATGATCAATCAGTCAGTTTATCAATCCTCAAATACTCTTTGAACTCTGAGTCCAGGGCTTGGCCATACAGAGCCAGACCAGCCGAGATCACAGGAGTAGACCCAGTCCCTCTACAGCCAGAGAACACAGCGGTTGTGGTTTCGCTGCTTCTCTTCCTCCTCTAAGTCCCCAAACCTGCAGGAACAAGTCACATGTTCCAGAATGTTTCTGACTTCAAGAAAAAAACTCACTGGGAGGTCCCTAGGATTAGCCAGTCTTTGGGGGACTTTACCATCCCCTCTCCCGTAACTGCCGACAGCCCCTCACCAGGCCATTCCAAATAAACCATCTAAGTAAAAGGAGTGCCCTTGTTATACAAACAATTATCCTTAGCTTACCCTCACTCGCCCTACCTCCCCCAGTCAGCTCATGGAGAAATTCTGAAGCCATGGCCGTAAGCAAGTTGGGATGGCTCAGGACTATTCTGTTGTTCATTTTCACTTCTTAATTATGGAAAATTTCAAACACATATAAAAGTAGAGAAAACAGTATACACAAATTCTCATTTACCCATTACTTGCATCTATTTTTATTTTTATGCAAATCCCAGGGAGGGTGCTTACCACTTCATTAGTAAATCATGCAGTAGATATCTCTAAAACACAAAGATTCTTTTGTTCGAAGCATTATCAACATCAGAAATTCTCAATAATGATCTGATATCATCTCACTTATGTTTATTTTACTCATTGGCACTTTTCTACAAAAACAAGCATTGCATTTCCATCTTTCTCTTCCCTCTCCTGGCCTGGAAGCAGCTCCCTGTTGCTCAGGTAAATCGCCTGGCCCAGCTATACAGGTGTCCCCGTTTACAACCCTCCCCGTGTGACTCTGGTCCAGGGACAGTCTTTCATTCCCTTACTTGAGGTTGTTTATTATATTTAAGGGAAATTCTGAGTGGCTTTCAGAGCTCTCAAGCTGGAGAGAAAATAATTATAACCAATTTGAAATTCCAGCCCTGATTTCAAGATCCCTCCAGGGTATTCATTATTTTATTTTTACCGTGAGCTTTAAACATTGGGTCCTTTACTTAAAAGGCACCCTTGGGTTTGGTTTTTACCAACAGCCCAATAAGCAATTCCAAATTCTGAAGTACAAAACCAACGTTATTTAGAACAGCTTGTTAGCAAAAGCCTCCTGCAATCAGGCTGAGAACATGGTCGGAAAAGAAAACTACACAAAGGCCTCATTCACTCAACTGAAACTTACATTGGGCATCAACGACATGTATATCTGGCATTGCATAAGGGCTGCGAGGAAGTCCCTGCTTTCAGGGACTTTTCACTTTAGTTGAGAGGTAAGACGTTTGCACAAATCAGATGACTAGCACTCACGGGCAATCTAAGGGCTAAAGGAGCAGCTCAGATCATGGTCTGAGCACTGTTCCTTCAAGCTGCAGTGGACTGGGCAGGTTCCTGGGGAGGAGGGAATTGTGCCCGGGAGGCTGGGACAGTCTGGTGGGAGCAGAGGTGTCATAGAGGGAGGGGAGGGACAAGGGACACCACAGGACAGTGACAGTGAGCCTGGGAATAAGTGGTGGGTTTCCGGCTCCAAGCTGTGGGGTGAGTTATGGTAGAGACCAGAGCTCTGGCAGACAGGGTGAATGTCTGGAGGTCAGAAGCTAACTTCTGAGTACAGGAGCCAGGTCCAAAGCCAGAGCAAGCAGAGCCCAGCATTGGACAGTGCGCCGGGTCAAGGTGGGAAAAGAGACCTTGGGAGAGCCAGGTTGGGGTGCAGGAAGAACTGGCCCCTGACCCCCCCACCCAGCCAGGAACGCTTGCCCTGACTGGTAGCCCTCAGCCCAAGGGCGGAGCTTTGTGAGCCCTTCCTGCTGGCCTTGAGCTGCACTGGGTTCCCAGGCTCTGTCCCCTCCCTGACCTCTGCTGACCCAGACCTTTGTCCAAACTCCTAGGTTCTTGCTGTCCAGTCTCCCACCCAGCACCCCGAGTCCCTGCTCTTGCTGGCGCCCTGGATGGAGACCTGATTGATTTAGTGCCTCCCTCTCCTCCATCTTTTTTTTTTTTTTTTTTTCTCTTCACCTCCTTTGACTGACCTTGGACTCCTCCTCTTGCCTCCTGAGTTTCAGACACCTTGCCTTTTCTGTCCATTTTTGCCCTTCTTTCTGAGCCTGACCGCTGCCCCTCGGTCCGCAGCCCTACATCTACTTCATCCTCACTTCCTGACAAACTCAAACTGTGTCATTAAATTTTAACATGAAATCTGCTCTAAAGTGAATTTTAATAATATGATGGTGTTTGGTCTAAATAAGAAAATGGGCTTATTGAGTGGTCCCTGCATGGCCAACCCATGGCACCTTTGACAGACAAACATGTGGATCTGGTTTTCCATGTCACCCTACACTTCTCTGGAGTGAAATCAGAGCTTAGTACTGTTATTTCAAATGTACAGGAAGGAAAGTATTTTTCTTTTTCTTTTTTCATTAACTCAGTTTCGAAAATAGAAGCTCCTGAGCCAGATAATGCCTTAGATTTCTTCCAGCTTAAACGTTTGTTTTTATGGTCTTGCTTTTGCTAAATTGAATAACTTGAATAAATTTCACATAGCTTTTCAGAAACGAACAGGGTTTTGTGTAACTTTTTATCCTCAGTTCAAGTATTCCATGGCTTTAATGAGTTCGCTCACTCTACACTTTATGTCTGAGCATCTGAGACATTTTCTTTCTTTTTTAAAAATAAATTTATTTATTTTATTTTTGGCTGCATTGGGTCTTTGTTGCTGTGCGGGCTTTCTCCAGTTGCAGCAATCAGGGGCTACTCTTCATTGCGGTGCGCGGGCTTCTCACTCCAGTGGTTTCTCTTGTTGCGGAGCATGAGCTCTAGGTGCACGGGCTTCAGTAGTTGTGGCTCACAGGCTCCAGAGCACAGGCTCAGTAGTTGTGGTGCAGGGGCTTAGTTGCTCTGTGACATGTGAGATCTTCCCGGACCAGGGATCAAACCTGTGTCCCCTGCATTAGCAGGCGGATTCTTAACTGCACCACCAGGGAAGTCCTGAGACATTTTCAAGTAAGAAGCTGTGGAGATTGAAATAGTTACCCCTGCAGCAAAATCAGCCTCATGTTACAGGCCATCCTGCGACTATGAGCCCCAAGACACTGGGGTCCCATCCATGCTAATCCCTGGTGAGGAGTGGACTCAGTACAGATGTTTCTCAGGGCCCAGCACACCTGTGTGCAGAATTGGCCACCTCTTACCCACACTGAGGTTTATGTAGCTGAGAAAATTCTGGAAGTCCTGTTCAAAAGTAGAGTTGGAATCATAGCCAAGGTAAACTCTACAAAAACAGATTGCCCATCTTGCTATACAAGTCTGGATATTTTCAATTATGAGAGAGAGAGAGAGAGAGAGTCAAAATAAAATTTATTAAACAAAAGAATTAGTTGGTTGGCATAACCAAAAAAGTCCCGGGAGTATATGGCTTCAGGTATGGCTGAAGCAGGGGCTCAGATAATATCTACAGGAAACTTTCTCTACCTTTCTTGTGTTTGCTTTCCTTTGTGTTGGCTTCATTCAGAAGTAGACAAGTATGACCACTAGCAGTTTCCAGTTTTTATTCTACCAGCTTAACATCAGAGGTAAGAGACCGACTCTTCACTTTTTGTAAGAGCTTTCTTGAGATATAATTCCCATATTAAATAGCTCACCCTCTTAAAGTTCACCCACTTGATAAGTCAATGGTTTTTGGTATATTTATTCACAGAATTATTCAACCATCATCACAATCAATTGGGAGCATCTCATCATCCCAAAACAAAACTCTATATCCTTTAGCAGTCATTCCCCCTTTCCCGGAGCTCCCACCTCCAACCCTAGACAACCACCAATCTACTTTCTGTTTCTACTGCTTTGCCTATTCTGAACTGTTCGCATAAATGAAATCAAACAATGTGTGGTCCTTTGTGACTGTCTTCTTTCACTTAGCATAAGGCTTTCAAGGTTCATTCATATTGTAGTATATATCAGTATTATATTATATTCCTTTTTATTGTCTAACAATATTCTGCTGGATGGATATACAACATTTTAATTATCCATTCATTAGTTGGTGAACATTTGAGTTGTTTCTAATTTGGGGCTATTGTAAGCAATGAAGCTATGAACATTTGTGCACAAGTGTTTGTGTGGACATATGTTTTCATTTCCCTTGGGTATATACCCAGCAGTGGAATTAGGGGGTCATACGGTAATTCTATGTTTAACCTTCGGAGGAACTGCTAGACTGTTTTCCTAAAAGCCTGCACAGTTTTACGTTCCCATCGGCATCGTTTGAAGGTTTGTTTCTCCACATCCTCAACAACACTTGTTAGCTGTCATTAGTCACACTAGTGAGTGTTAAGTGGTAGCTCCTTGTGGTTTTGATTTGCATTTTCCTTGGAAAGGAAAAGGGGTAAGGAGAATTCTTGAGAGGCAAGCATCGTCATTCCAGACATGAAGTTTGAACTTAGAATTAACTGAATATTTACACAAAAGAGGCATTCAGATCAGAAGAATTTGATTAAAAGAATTAATTACCTGGGCTTCCCTGGTGGCGCAGTGGTTGGGAGTCCGCCTGCTGATGCAGGGGACGTGGGTTCGTGCCCCGGTCCGGGAAGATCCAAAAAAGAATTAATTACCTTTAATTGATAAATGTAAATGTTTTCTGCCCTCAGAGGGAAATGACTCTGAAGCAAGATATGGTCATATATATTTCTCATATGTATCATACAACACACACACACACACACACACACAGATACATGCATACACACACACAAAGACAATTACATTTTATGCCTGAGTTTTGGTGGGTAAATATTGATGCAGCTACATTTGACACAAATGATATACCAGACACTTGATTAATATAATATCATTCAAATATCTTATTTTATAAATTAAAAACAAAAACAAGCTGAAACCCAAAGCTGATAAGGGACAGAAAATTGGAGACAGGTCTGGATCTTCCAGTTTCCTGACCAGTGCTCTTCCCACCACACTACATGCCCATCCTCTGAGTCCTCGGGGTGCTCTGTTCCTGGTTGATATGGTGAGTTGAGTTTGATTCATTTCTAATCATGGAGCACTGAAAGGTACAAAATTGCATAGAAATAAAAGCCTAGGACGATGACAGAAACAGTGATGATAAATGCTAACTCTTACAGAAGAAAATGTTCCTCATGTTTCTGTATGGATAATCAACTCCCACAGCCCCTTGCATGAATGTACTCTTTGTTTGGGTCTCCAGCCTCATGCATTATGGATGAACATTGTCGATGTGCAGATTGCAGGGACATGGCTCCTCCAAAGCAAAATCAACACTCAACTCAACAACCACCTACAAACAGCCTGTAGCCCTATAGTCCAGGGCTTGAAAGACAGTAAAAATGAATCCGTGATAAGGGGCAGGCTTATCTTCAGGGCCTCACGTCCAAGGGTGAGGTTGAAGGAAGGAACCCCACCCTGGGTTATCACCTCACATTCTACAATCCCCTGGGTTTCTTAGCAAAAGAGAAAAGCAACTGCTAAAGCAGCCATCACCCAGGCGACAAGGAGTCCCGCCCTGATTCTACGTGGAGTTTACCTGGTGCATGTGTGCACTCAACTCATGAGACCTGGCCCCCTTCCCTGCACACTTTCCTACCACATCCGGAGAAGGATGGCTTGCAGGATTAAATGCTTTCTTTTTACTTAACTAACATCCCATTTTTAGATAGATATTTTTTCAAATTTCTCCCTTTTTATAAACGCTGCTGCATGAACGAACATCTTTGTAAATAAGGACATCACGTTACTCTGTCAAAAGATGCTTATGTTTACCATTTTCAATATGTGGCCAAATTGCTTTCCAGAAAGGTCTTCTCTATCCTCATTCCAACAGTGTATCAAAGAAACAGATATTCTGTATATTTGACCATCCAGTATAATATCATTTTTTAAATTCTTGCCATTTAATAGGCTAAAAAAATGCTTTCTCGTTATTGTTTTAATATATTTCCTCAGTTGCTAACGAATTGGGACTTTTTTTCATTTGTTTATTGGCCATTTGTGGTTCTTTTATGAATCGCCTATTCACGTTCTTTGCTCATTTTTCACTTGGAATGCTCATCTATTCCGTATTGATTTGCAAGAGCCTCCATCCAATTTTAATGAAAAGTTTAAATTCCTGGTGCAGCTGTCAGAACTGCTTACGGCTGCAGTTCTCTGCAGATCTAATTGTTTTAATAAGTCTCACTAATGACTCGGTGGTTAATGAAGGTGTAGATCTGATTGTGGGAGCTTAGAAAAGCAACGTAATTAGAAATTTCCTCTCCCGATCAAAAGACCCAACTATATTTATCAGTTCAACTTCCTACTTTTTTTGTCTATTTTGAAAAATACATTTAAATATATCCCTCTGGTCTTGGCAGGGTGGTGGGGAGGGCATGAGGACCGTGTCTGGCTGTTATATAACCCTCCAATTAATTTAGGGTCTTATTTCCTCTTTTAGTTTTTGTATTTTGTCTTGAAAAGGGAAGCTTCAGATTCTCAGGTTCATATCTGCCTTGGCTGCCTCTGGAACCGGGAGTGAGGCTGTCACCTAGCAACCAGCGCTCTGCTTATAGAAACCTAAGCTGTGGCCTGGCCAAGAGGGGAAAATCACCAACTGGAATGAAAAGTTTTAGCTTTGAACTTGAGAGCAGCCAGAGACACAGCACTGAGTGAGAAGGAAGAGCCAAGATCGTTTTCCCAGGGGAACCCAGGCTCACTGAGTCCTGAGGCAGAGTTGGAGTGGGGCGTGGCTTTCAGGGACAACCTCTGGGAGCTTTGATCCCCACTCTAAGGGGTGACCAGAAGCTCGGTATTTTCAACTTGGGTGCCACAACCCCTGAGTGATCTGAGACAGGTAGCTGAGGCTCTTGGAACACTTGGTGCTCCCCAGTGGTCAATACTTGGGAGCCACAGGGCTCAAAGCTTCACTCAAGAATGTGGGCATGCAATGAAGTATCACCTCACACAGGTCAGGATGGCCATGATCAAAAACTCTACAAACAATAAATGCTGGAGAGTGTGTGGAGAAAAGGGAACCCTCCTACACTGTTGGTGAGAATGTAAAGTGATACAGCCACTATGGAGAACAGTATGGAGGTTCCTTAAAAAACTAAAAATAGAACTACCATATGACCCAGTAATCCAACTACTGGGCATATACACTGAGAAAACCATAACTCAAAAAGGGTCATGTACCACATGTTCATTGCAGCATTGTTTACACTAGCCAGGACATGGAAGCAACCTAAGTGTCCATTGACAGATGAATGGACAAAAAAGATGTGGCACATATATACAGTGGAATATTACTCAGCCATAAAAAGAAATGAAATTGAGTTATTTGTAGTGAGGTGGATGGACCTAGAATCTTTCATACAGAGTGAAGTAAGTCAGAAAGAGAAAAACAAATACCGTATGCTAATACATATATATGGAATCTAAAAAAAAAAGAAAAGTTCTGAAGAACCTAGGGACAGGACAGGAGTAAAGACGCAAATGTAGAGAGTGGACTTGAGGACACAGGGAGGGGGAAGGGTAAGCTGGGAGAAAGTGAGAGAGTGACATGGACATATATACACTACCAAATGTAAAATAGATAGCTGGTGGGAAGCAGCCACATAGCACAGGGAGATCAGCTGCGTGCTTTCTGACCACCTAGAGGGGTGGGATAAGGAGAGGGGGAGGGAGACACAAGAGGGAGGGGATATGGGGATATATGTATGCATATAGCTGATTCACTTTGTTATACAGCAGCAGCTAACACAACAATGTAAGGCAATTATACTCCAATAAAGATGTTTAAAAAATAATAAAAGGTGTGAAAAAAAAGAATATGGTTTTTTAAGGAACCTCCATACTGTTCTCCATAGTGTCTGTATCAACTTACATTCCCACCAACAGTGCAAGAGGGTTCCCTTTTCTCTACACCCTCTCCAGCATTTATTGTTTCTAGATTTTTTGAAGATGGCCATTCTGACCGGTGTAAGGTGATATCGCATTGTAGTTTTGATTTGAATTTCTCTAATGATTAATGATGTTGAGCATGCTTTCATGTGTTTGTTGGCAATCTGTATATGTTCTTTGAAGAAATGTCTATTTAGGTCTTCTGCCCATTTTTGGATTGGGTTGTTTGTTTTTTTGTTATTGAGCTGCATGAGCTGCTTGTAAATTTTGGAGATTAATCCTTTGTCAGTTGCTTCATTTGCAAATATTTTCTCCCATTCTGAGGGTGGTCTTGTTTATGGTTTCCTTTGCCGTGCAGAAGCTTTGAAGTTTCATTAGGTCCCATTTGTTTGCTTTTGTTTTATTTCCATGTCTCTAGGAGGTGGGTCAAAAAGGATCTTGCTGTGATTTATGTCATAGAGTGTGCTGATTATGCTTTCCTCTAAGTGTTTGATAGTTTCTGGTCTTATATTTAGGTCTTTTATCCATTTTGAGCTTATTTTTGTGTATGGTGTTAGGGAGTGTTCTAACTTCATTCTTTTACATGTAGCTGTCCAGTTTTCCCAGCACCACTTATTGAAGAGGCTGTCTTTTCTTCACTGTATATTCTTGCCTCCTTTATCAAAGATAAGGTCATACAGAGTGAAGTAAGTGAAGTAAGTCAGAAAAAGAAAAACAAATACCGTATGCTAACACATATATATGGAATCTAAGAAAAACAAAAAACAAAAAAACGGTCATGAAGAACCTAGGGGTAACATGGGAATAAAGGCACAGACCTACTAGAGCATGGACTTGAGGATATGGGGAGGGGGAAGGGTGATCTGTGACAAATTGAGAGAGTGGCATGGACATATATACACTACCAAACGTAAAATAGATAGCTATGGAAAGCAGCTACATAGCACAGGGAGATCAGCTCGGTGGTTCGTGACCACCTAGAGGTGTGGGATAGGGAGGGTGGGAGGGAGGGAGACGCAAGAGGGAAGAGATATGGGAACATATGTATATGTATAAGTGATTCACTTTGTTATAAAGCAGAAACTAACACACCATTGTAAAGAAATTATACTCCAATAAAGATGTTAAAAAAATACTTAAAAAAAAAAAAGAATGTGGACATGAAGTCTGCTTCCTGGGGGTCCAGCCTTATCACCTGGGTCTGAGCAGTAATGTGTAAAACCACCTGAGGGTCTCCCATACCATGAGGCTTAGGGGGTGGATTTTAGCACTTCCAGGGCATTCCTCAGGAAGTGGAGTTCTGAGGAGCGTAGGGGGCTCTGGCTGGTGTTGTAATCCTACAGACAAACTGCCCCTATTTGGTAGTTATAGTATCTTTCCTTGAAAAACCACCCTCCTCTCCCCCACATACATGCCCACACCCCTCATGGATCCCCACCTTCTTAGTTTTCCTTCTCTTTCTCCATGGACTTGTTCTGGCCAACGGAGTATTACTGAGCTTGACAGGAGCAGAGGTCTCAAATGTCCTTCTGCGGTTTGTCTTACTCTTCTGTTCTCTATTATGAAAAGACAAGCCCCAGCTAGCCCCAGGTCCAAGGAGAATAAGGAGATATGTATTGCACAACCTGAACTTAGCTGTAGCTTGAAACAGAGCCATCCCAGCCAACCCCCATGCCCAGGACAAGAGAAATGAAAGGTTGTGAGTCACTGAGATTCAAGGACTCTTTGTTGAGCAGCTTTATTGCAGCAAGACCTGACTAATACACTGCTCTTTACTCCTACAATTTTCTTCTAGATGTTCTGGTTCCTGCATTTTCTGAGGCCTGGTTTGTCAGCTTTCCTTTCGGTTCTGCAAGCTTCATCATATCCTCCTGATAAATTCTTCTCTTTGCTAAAGTTAGGTGGAATTGATTTCTGTGGCTTGTCACACAGTCCTGATTGTAGAACTCATGGGCCAAGTCTCCTCTGCAGAGTTGCCCACTCCTCGGGCTGAATCCAGAAGCTCCATCATATGATCTGAATGCTCCATTCCAGCCTTTCCCCACCATCCTTTTCTTTCTCAATGGCCTCTGCTGCTTCCAGCTGAAACAGTATGTGCCCCAGAGAATGTCAAGGGGCTTTGTATACAGTTGCTTTGCCTGGGTCATCCTCTTCCATCTCCAGAGGCTGAAGTCCTATGCACCTTTCAGGACTTCACCCGAACACCATGTCTAGGTTCTCCGGGCATCCCCTCTCCCCTCTGCAATACTGGAAGCAGTTGCCCCTAGTCCGGAGGCAGCTTACCTTCCTTTACGAGCTGTATGGTTTATTCCCTTACCAGGGTGGACTCACTGAGACCAACACTCAGGGGGAGCAGAGGGAGCCCAAGACCTTTTCCATCACATTCATCCCTGTTAGTCACTTTCCAGCGGCATTTCGGGTGCCACTGACGCTTGGGATTAAGGGTCTTATAGTATCTATTTTTGTATCCATGGTGTCAAGCTCAGAGCCAAGAACAAAGGTATACTCTAAAGAGCTGTTGGTGGTTTGAATGCAGGCATGAACAAATGTCCATCTTTTCTAGAATCTCAGGTCAGAATAAGCACATAATACAAATAAATTTGGGGCCAGTCATGTGCTTCCTTCTATCCTGAGATGGGACATGGCTATCATCTTATTTACCCTGTCCAAGGATGACGTTGGGTCCGGGGTCAGCCACGGGCCAAACCTTATGGGAAAACATCCGAATGAAGCACCCAACACGAAATTCACTCAAACCTTTCTGCTGCAGTTGAGGGGACCCTGGTGGCCTGTGCTCATAGCTTCAGCACATGGAACCCATGAAACCAAGGTCCAGAGTGGGGAAGCAAGAAACCAAAATTCACACAGAAAATAAAGGGAAGCGTGGGAAGTAGAAGCGCAGACTCCAGATTGTTTGTCCTCTATTTCTTACAAAGAGTGACAGACAAGAGAGGGTCCAAGCTGGGTTTTTCCACTGGATCTTCCTACACAGCCTGGGGAGGGCATCAGCATCCCCGTGCCAACCTCCACAGACACAAAGGCTGCTATTCCGTGCCCAGGAGCATTCTCAAAATAATAGTGCTGCCTGCCTCTGTGGGCTGGAGCCAGCTGTCTTGGTACACTCGGTTCCTGAATTACAATTTCCTGCTCTTTACTTGTGGTGATAATTGGTATCACAGTAACCGGTCAACCATGCCCACTTGTTTCCTGGTAGCTGAGGCTTGAACAGGCAGGAGAGACATCCAAGATGGAAGGATCCAGGTGAGTGTCTTGTGATGGGACAGGCAGGACTGTTGGAGCCAGAAAGATCTGAGTTCAAATTCTGCCTCTGCCACTTGCTGGCTCTGTGGCCTCATTTTCTCACTTGAAAAGTGGGAGTATTAAAAACATTCACCCTGGGGAGCTGACGTGAGGTGAATAAAGGTGGTCAGTGAGTATTATCTTACTCTGTAGAATAAGAAAGAGGGCAGTCTCAGGCTGGGCTCCCCCAGAAGCAGACCCTGAGCCAAGGAGTTTATTTGGGAGGTGATCTTAGGGAACACCAGGATGAGAGTGGGGAAGTGAGTCAGGAAAGGGAATGCTTTAATGTGCAGCCTACCCCTGTGAGCAATTGGAGTTCAACCCCTTTGGGACCTCTGGAAGGCAGGTGGAACACACCTCAGATTGTCCCTCCAGGAAAGGGTGAGGAAGTTGGAATATTTATCCACCCCAGTGACCATCCACCATTGGTTGAGGGCTGCCGGGGGACTGGGCTTAATTTCCCAGCACAACTTGCTCCTTATGCCAGCTCAGTGGGTCTAAGTAGCCAGAGAAAGCCTTCTTTGGGCAGCAGGTTGCCGCTGCTGGGGACATCATGGGGTCCACATGGATGGGAATGGTCAGGGCAAGCCACCCACAGTATCTGCTACAAGGCAACACAGCTCATCAGGAGAAGACAGATCTGTCCTATCAGGTCTGAGCTTGGGCTAGAATTAGGATGTGAAACCTAAAAGTCAGGAGCTGGTGCAGGTGGCCCTGGGAGGTGAGGAGTGAGCCAGGAATGAGGTGAGGGGTCCTGGACATTTGTCATCAACTGTCTTGGAGCCCCAAGTCTTGTGTTCCTGGGCACGAGCCACAGTGTGAGGCAGGTTAGCTTTCTCCCTCCCGGGATGACCTGGGACTATGTTGAGAGATTTTCTCAGTCTTTTCAAAACATAAGGGTCCCTGTTTCCCACACACACCCTCACTCAGCACTCGGTACCAGCTCGTTAGATTCACCCCAAGCATGAGAGCGGGAGAGAGCGTGCATGTGTGTGTGTGTCGTGTGTGTGTGTGTGTGTGTGTGTGTGTGTGCAAGTCCTGGGAGGACTGCCTGGAGGACGACCCGTTCTCGCATCGAATACAGTGATTGCAGACTGGGCTGAGATGAATAGCACAATAAGAGATGGGCAACATGGAAGGGGCAGAGAACAGAATTAAGGAGCCCTGTGCAGGAGAAACGGGCTGAATTCTGTGTGAATCCTCTCAAGGCGCAGCCTCCCCCAAAGGCCAGTGGATAACAGTATCTGGAGATGCCTTACGCTGTCTAAGTCAAGTGTCAGAAATTCCCACCCGGTTTGGATTTGAACGGATTACTTGGGTTCTCTGAATGCTTTGCAGACAGAATTACAGAGACTTTGTGACTTCCAAATGTAAGTATAATGAAATGAGAAAGTAACATCAAAACGCCTCGCCATTCTCATGGAAAAATCACCCAGGAAAAGAGCTTTAAGGGGACTTCCCTCCGGTGGTTAAGACTCTGCACTTCCACTGCAGGAGGCAACAGGTTTTTTCCCTCGTCAGGGAAATAAGATCCCGCATGCCGCGTGCTGAGGCCGAAAAACAAAAAAAGGAGCTTTTAGAACACACGTTTCATTGGAGTTTTCCTCATACAGGTACTGATGATAACCATTATTATCAATGATAACAATCACTATTGCTATTTCAGCAAGCACCGTTTCTCAAGAATCTCCCATGTACCAGTTATCTTGATTTTTGTATCTTATTACATTGAAGCCTCACAAGAATCCAGATATGAGGAAACAAAGGCACTGAGAGGTTAATTGATTTGCTCAAGGCTGCACAGTGGTTAAGTGGTAGGGCTGGGATTCAGCACCAGATTTCTCACGTTCCAAAGCTTGTTCTTTAAATTCTTCACTCCATGGACAAGGTGATATATTTGAAACTGATTTCCTTTGAGTGGTAAAATGGTATTCTTGTAAGTATTGAGGTCATTTCTTGACCGTTTTATCTACTCTTTATCATAATCAGAATTTGCAGAATTCCCACAGCCACGTGGAATCCATGGTTTTGATTCGACTTCCAGACTTGGTGATGATTCCATGCCAACCAACTAACAAAGGCTGCAAATTTATAGACCAAATCCAGCATGCAGATTTGCTTACATTGGCCTACACGGTATTTAAAAGTAATTTGAAGTTACACTTACAGCTTGGGAGATTTGATACCAAAATCAAGATTTCCAGATCTTTGTGAATAATCAGAGGATCTACAATGCTGATGGCAGCTCCCTCTTCTGTTCACCGCAGTCCCCACCCATCTCTAATGCCTCCCTATCATTGGTGCCAAGTGACAGGAGCCAGGTAGCATCACACTTTGCACTGTGTTTTTTCTTAGAGTACATTAGATTTTTCTAATTCCTTTACCCCCGCAATTGTTTTCTCACCTTCCTGGCCTCTGTAGGCATTTGAGGTTTTGACACTTAAAAATCAACTTCTTTAGATGAATTCAATGGAATGGTTATTTGATACTCTCTATTATCCATTTAAAAATTAAGAAACAAATTCCTCTTTAACTGTTTAAAAAAGAAAATCAGCTTCCCCAGTTTGGTTCTTTAGAAACACCAGGAAACCATCCTAGGTTTACTGTCCTCTCTCCTGTGCTCTTATCCTGCTGAATGGCACAAAGACACCAACTCACCTGCGAACGAACCTTTTTAAAATTGTGGATCTCACACGAGTTACTGTGTGAGACAGTAACAGTCCAAACGAGTTACTGTGACCTCAGGCAACTTCCTTAACTTCCCCAGCCTCTGCTTCCTCATCTGGAAAAGGACTCCAGGTCACTTAACGTGGGCAGTTAGACAAAAGGCAAGTCAAATGCTCAGTTCGCCCAAAACACTGAGACCCAGTCTACCAAATGAGCGAGTCACCAAATCGTTTGATTCTTTGAAGTATCCTGTTTCCGTTGATCAGCTCTTGCCTTGTCCCCATATCAGGATTTTACGGGATATTTAGCTCTTGTCTTCCCCAGCTCTCCACTGCTGCAGCTGGAGACTGAAGCACCAAGTGGGGGAGAAGATTACAGGGGAGAAAGGAGATTAAAGAGAGGCAGGCTGGGGCGGGGACTGGAGGCGATGCATAAAGAGAATACATTCATGAGACTGTGTTCTTTATTATGAAGACTCTCATAAATGCATTATCCATATGAATAAGAAAGCATGAATGAAGAATATGCCCATAAGAATTCTCCTTATTAAAGAATATATTACTCTCCTTTCCCTCCCTCTCCCCCTCTCCACCCTTAGGCTCCAACAGCAGCAGCAGGAAATGGGAGCAAGGACACTCTGAATGTTCCTTTTAAATGCTGCTATAAAGACATAATGAAAACTTCAATTAAAATGAAATGATTAAACAAAAGAAGTGAATTTATCAAAGTTGCCATTCAGCCTAGTGGGAAATATACTGGTACTTTTCTCATTGGAACACTGGGAAGATTAAACGAGATGATGATTCTGAGGTCCACAGCATAGCACTCCATACACAGGGACTATTGTCACACTGCTCAGAATGGTGCCACCGCCCAGCCTGCCACCCAAATCTATGACCTGAGTCAGCCTTAACTCCTCCCTCCTACCCACCTTCAAGTCCAGTCCAAACCAAGATTCTATCTGCATGGTGACTAAAAGAGACCCCCGAGGGACTTCCCTGGTGGTCCAGTGGTTAAGACTCCAGGCTTCCACTGCAGGGGGCGCAGGTCCCGTCCCTGGTCGGGGAACTAAGATCCCATGTGCCACATGGTGCAGCAAAAAAAAAAAAAAAAAAGAGAGAGAGAGAGAGAGACCCCAGGGAGCATGGGAAGGAAGGAATTAAGGATGTCTTGAGACTTACACCAGAAAATCAGCTCATGATCAAGTGAACAGAAATGCAGAGGCCCCAGGCCCACAATGGAATCACTCCTTCGCAGGGAGAATGGGTCCCTTGGTGAAGGCTGATGAAACAGGGAAGCCTGAAGGAGAGGCAGAAGTTGCACACTGGTGGAGTCTGCCCACCCACTGCCCAAGAGAGAGGCTGGAGCCATTAAAATTTCGCTTTCTGAGTTCATGTTCACCAAGGCACCATCGGATAACCTGGCTTCCTGAGGAGCAATGCCTCCAAGGAGAGAATGTTCTCACCCCACTGCTGCCAACCTCCAGGCTGCTTGAAATTAGTAATTTTCTTTCTGGTTTGTTCTCAGGTCCCGTGTGGGTTATGTTTATTCAAGCATCAATAACTTCTGGGACTGAAAAGATTCAATCTCTGAGCTTACACAGCTGAAGGTAAGAACCAGATGAGTGAGTCATTCTCCAGGGTCAGTGTTCCCTGGTGGGGGCCTCTCTGTATGGCCAGTACCAGGACCCCAAATGTGATTGAGGGCTCTTTCCCCTAGTAGCCTCAAGCACCTCAACAAGACATCAGGTCTGGGGCAGAAAGTAGGACCCAGTACTGCTGCAAAACAGAATCAGGCTTGAAGTTCCCTGTGAGGCACCAGCAAATGTTCTTGATCAGGACTTATGGCCTTTCCTAATAGTGTTGGAGAGGAAGGGGGAAAGTTCTTCCCCAGATTAGCCTTAAAATCGAATCGAGGAAAATTTTGTTGCCTAGATGATGGCATATTAAAGTGTTTAGCAAAAGCAAGAATTTATAAAAAATTGTCCCTGATCTATAAGAACTAGGGAACTTAATAAATCTTCCAGGATTTTTAGCCACGCTTACGATATATCATACTGAGAAATTGCATTAGTATGTAGACGAGATGGGCAGAGGGCTGTGGGCTCCTGAAGCAATAGGACAACACTCCAGAGCATTCTTGTGGTAATGAGTGTGTCTCTCCCGCGTAGGGTACCCAAGAGAAGGAAAGGGGGAAGGGAGACGAGATACGTGTTGCGTGTCCTGATGACCTACTTTGCGCAGACACAGGGCTGGTAACCTTGACTGTATAATAGCGTCTCTTTGAACCCTCACTGTGTAAATCATTTGCTGTTTGTTTGTTTTTTAAATCTCCATCATGTTAAGTTTCTTAGGGTATCAAATGAGATAAAAAGCAGTACTTACTGTGTAAATACTGCTGGATCCCGCAGAGTAAAAAGGAACAGCCAACCCAAGGCTGGAGAAGGGCAAGATCCAGGGACAGGTCTGTGGACTCAGCAGTAGGTTTGCTGATGACCTCTTTGGTGAACTGACTTGTCCGTGACTTAGCAACCCAAGGTCCAGCCCCTCAGTTCAAGGGCAGAGAACATGATGGCCATAGCCAAAATTGGGTTCTCCCATATATCAGCCAGGGATGGCCAAGAGGGTGGGGACATGCAGTGTAGACAAAACCTGTGAGGGCTCATCCATGCAGGATTTGTGAGCTGTTGTTCTCAGAGATGCCGTAGTGGCAAGGTCCCCAGGTTTCCCAACACCAGCTCCTGGTGTGATGCTCTCAAATCACCATGAGTGCGTTACAATGAACGCTCGTCCCTTTCACCACAAAACCTATTTTGCTCTTTATATTATGAGCTTATATAGCGATGTAAAAATTAATAATTAAAAGAAACAAACCGTGCTAACTTAAAGTTTTTCGCTGCAATAAGTACTTAACAAATTAACCTAATTAAACCAGACCTCTCTGAGGATTTGTACAATCCTTTTTGTCTCTTTTCAAGTAAATGAATCTTTCCCACCGAGGAAAAGATGGTGTCGTGAGCAATACTCCTGCTTCTTTGTTTTCCCTGGGGTTGGAGGAGCTGGGGGCCTGGGAGGTACCTGCACCAACAGGGTTCCAGATGCAGTTTTGGCTTCCCCACTGAGCTACATTTGCAGAAATTTAGAAGGCAGAAGGGAGGTAATAGACATTCTCCATCTCACAGGAACTGGTGTACATTGAGAATCCACAGGCCAGAGTTCTTTGCAGCAGTTATGACTCAGTAGATAAAGGGAATGGCCTAGGAATCACCATTTTACAGCCACTCCAGGTGATTTTTATCATGACACAAGTGTGGAAACATTGCAAGTCACCACGCTGCCTTCTCTATTGATTTTCCGTAGCTGAGAAAGTTACTTCATCTCCTGGGGCCTCAATTTCCAGCCTTTGACTTGGGCACTATGATAGTGACCCATTATTATGTGCCAGTTGCCTAAAACGTCTTCAGTGCAAAGTCATTAATTAAAAAGCTGGAGACCCGATTTTCCAGCTAATGAATGGGATGGAAAATTAACACCAGTACTGTACCAGAGTTTGGAGGGGCTGTGTGGGGAAGCTCTAGGTTTTGGGGAGATACCCATTCCATCTCCATCACTCACCAGGCTGGAGTAAAGCTGAGTTATTTAGCTCCTCCAACCTCAGTTTCTCCACCTATGATATAGTTATGATTCATACCTTCATACCTACCCTGTAAGATTTTGCAAGTTCTGAAAACACTGCATGTAAGGGCCTATGTGTACTATTTGTAAAACTGGCGTTAATATGGTAGTTGCTGGTGATAGAATAGTAACAGGAATCATTGTTAGTGATATTTTTAAACCTAGCTTTGATCATTCTGTAAAGCAGACAGGGAGATCTGGCCCTGGGATGAGTGCTCATCGTAACGCCCATTATCAGTGGCTTTGAGAGCAACACGCCAGGAGCTGGTATTGGGAAACCCTAGAGAGGCCGGTCCAATCAATACACTAACATTTGCTTTGTCATCAAGCCTCATGCCCATGTTGACACAAGTGGCCATTAGAGGACGATGACGAGCCATGGCAGAAGTAATGGGCTGGAAGGAGGCGGCAGCACGCTGGATGTGGCACTTGAGGAGATAGTGTTTTAATCAATTGTAGGTGGTCATTAATGTCTGGGATAAGGTTGGCTTGAGGTCAGGTGTGTTATCGCATGCAGACCCAACCTCGGAAACAATGTGGGTTCCCAGCTCAAGAAGAAAGGGGCTCTCAAGGCTTCAAAAGCTTCTCAATGACCTCAACAGCAAGGGAGGCCGCCAGCAGGAATTTTACTGTACGATTCATGCTGTGTGGGCAGGAGCTATCAAGTACCCTTTTCTCTAGAGGTAGGGGAAGCCACCCCAAACCAACTGATTAAGCTGATCCGTCAGTACTGAGAATGATGAAAAGTTCTGCCCCTGAAATTCCAACTTGCAGCTCTTTCTTCTCCTTTCTGAAAATGACCAGGAAGCAAACAAAAGGAAGGGCTGACTTGCTCTCAGTGTTGCCTGCCTTTCAGGTGGCCATGATTCACTCATATTGTTTACTTTCTGTCTAGATTGACCGGAGAAACAAGATGGGCTTATATACATTATAGTTTGTCCACTAAGTGGATACGGTGCAGTTGTTAAAAATGGTTCTGGGATCCCTGTCATAGGCATGGAAATTTTAGACCACGAAATATTAAGTGAAGAAGGCGAGATACAGAACTGTATACACAGTAGTAGTTCATGTTTATAAGGAAAAAATGTGCCCACACCCACAATGAAGTCAGGAAGAGCACACATGAAGAGGTTGACACTAACCATCCCCGCGGCAGGGTGCCCCCAACTGTGTCTACCTGACAATAATGAAAACTTCTGCTTCCAGTGGGGGGATGGTGAGCATTTAAAATTTCCTTCCTTATGACTCCCTGTACTCTCCGAGTTTTCCTTATGAAATGTATGTTGTTTAGTTTTAAAAATGCAGAAAATGAAAAGGGGGAAGCCACAAACAGGCACTACGGCATTCTTTGTAATGGTTTAAAAAATGGCTCTATCTAAAAATCTGACAGTAGGGGGAAAAGTTAAGTAAAATCTGGTGTATTCATCCAATGGCATGTTAACTGGCCTTAAGATTTCATTCTGAAGGCTCTAGCACCTTGGTGAAGATATTGCTGCAGACAGGCTCTCTAGGGCCACTTCCATTCTTTCCCTCCTGTACAAGGGTCCCCCATCATAGCTTGGGTTCCCGCAAATGAACTGGCTTCCGAGGAACAGGTCCTCTGCTGCTGCTACTGCTTCCATGTCTCAGGCATGTGCACCCTGGAAGCCCAGACTGTCACCCGCTGCTCCAATCCGTGCAAGGATTCTGTGAGCCACGAAGCTTTGGAAATAAACCCCTTTCTTCTTAAAATGGAAATACACGTAGGGAAAGGTTCATTACCATGCTCTTCCTTTCTAAAAAGTGAGGTCCAAAACTCTCTCTAGAGCAGTATCACAGCCTTGTTGGAAAAGAAGAAAAACCCAAATCAGAAAAAAAGACCGAAAGGGAATGCAACCAAAGCATGACAGTGACTGATTGTCTTTGGCTTCTAAGATCACAGGAGGACTCTTCTTGTTTATGTTTCTGTCTTTTGCACAATTTCTCTAATACAAGTATGTGTTGACAAGTTTTTAAAACTTAACATTTCATAAGAAAGATCAACTGTCACTGGAGTCTCTCCACAAAAGTGCAGAGAGGATTTTTGTGGTCTCCTCGCTGCCACCTGTGTGTCCCGGTGTGGACACCGTAGCTGGCGCTGGCGTCTCTTCCTCTCTTCTGTGACTCCCTCTGTATCTTTTCTTCCTTTCTCTATTAATATTGGCTATCGTGGGCACATCTTATTTTCCAGATGTTTTCCTTCCTTCGAATCCTCCACCTGAGATTAAATACTAAGGAAGCATGATAATGGTAAATAGTGATTTTCATCGTAACAATCACAGTATAATAGGACAAGTGGAGCCCTTTGAACCAGGTTGAATAACTAGTGGTCTACTCTGCATCCTGCATCCCTGGATGAAGCAAATTTTGCCCTTTTCCACCTGGAGCCATCAAGCGGTGAGATAATCAACGGGATGAGTGAAGGCAGTGAACAGGAGAGCATCTTCACTAGGAAGATGCCAGGGGCAAGTGCAGCGAGGGCTTCCCAGTAGCTACAGCTTGCATCCGTCCAACCACCGCTCCAGAGTGTCAGAGTCCTGGCAGTTGAGGGTCCAGGAGGTCCTGCGGGGAGGAAGGCCAGGGAGAGAGAACCGGAGGGGGCTCCCCATACTCACAGCTCGGCATCTCCAGGGAGCTCAGCCCCCGCTGGCCAATTTAAACCCACTGCCTGGCCCCTGGAGCATTTGAGTGGGCACAGTTCTGAAAGCTTTCTTGCATCCCAAGTATGTCTCTCTCGCTGGCTGGCTCCACCACCCGCTGGCATGAGAGCTGGTGCTTCCTCCATCCTGCTCACGACATCTCCCCTTCCCGTAAACCCCACACTGCAAGATGGAGAGGCTGAGCTGTGAACTGTGAAATCCTTCTCCAACCCTGCAAAGCATTTGTAGCTTCTCTGAAGTGAGCATCAGAGAAGCTCTGTGACATGTATGGTGAGTACTGGGCAGATCCTAGTCCTGAAACTGGAACACTTGTCCCACAGCCACGGCCTCTTGTTACCTTTCCATGCACCTGCTTCACCCCTCACCTTCCAAAATTCCTTCCAGCTCTTCAACCTAGGTCAGCTGGACTGAGTTTCTCTAACCTTTTCTCCTGGTCCCCCAAACATGACCCTCCTATTCCCAGCCCCTTGGCCAGAATCCAGACCCCAGGTCCTCCTCTCCCATCCTAGAAGTGGTGGGAGTCACCAGGCCACGGCAGGCCATTAGACATCAGTTCGTCCCATCCCTCGACCGGGCATGAAGCTCCATGAGTCTTCCAGGGTAGGGGGTCACACAGTTGGAGAAGGGGCGGCGACCCCCTGGCCCCTCATAGCTACAAAGCAGCAGGGAAAACACACACAGACGTATTTTCAGAAACTGCAGCGCCCTCCATAGCCCCTGGCAGGCACTGCAGAAGGAACTCCTTGGGGAGGCGAGTGGGGGGAGCCTGGGTCTTCTCCCTTCCTGTCTGCCCCAAGTTCCACAGAGCAGCCTGATCTGAGCTTTGGAAAAGCCATGGCGGCGTATTAGCTTAATGAGAGCTCACTTCCCTGGGAATCCTGAGCATGTAAGAGACCTTGATCAGACTGGCCCAGCACATCTCTACTTACTGCCATACAATGAAGATGGCTTTAGCTCATTAGTGCTTGCCCTAGGGGGCCAGCCAAGCTTCCAAATTAATTGGAAAGTCAAGACTATGCATGAAAGATATTTCCAACACCCAGAAGACAGTTAACATTAACAAGAGGATTCCCACTTTAAAATGCAATCTATTAACTTAGTGAGAAAAATAGGTTAACGGATAAGGGGTGTTGAGACCACCGACCAGCCATTTGAAAAATATAAAGGTGGATGCCCTGTCTCACTTTTTAATACCAAAATAATTTCCAAGAAGGACCAACATTTAGGTATAAAGCCATGACAATTCTATTTTATAATTTATTTAACAAAAACTTAACATAGGGTATTTTGTGCCAGGGACTGTCCTAATATAGAGGAAAACATGGCTTGATTTCTTTAGAATCTTTTGTCTTAATCTTGGTTGCTATACACTTACAGTCCCAAACCAGTGGGACTTGATGAGTGGGTGAAAGTCATTAATACAGGCTACTTACAATTTTCTTGGCACATTCAATTGTCTCCTTTAAATTTGGATTCAGTAAAGCTGTGAAGAAAATGAAGTGGAATGATGCCATGTCACCACTTGGCAGCTAAGTCAGAGTGATGTCAAGGAAGCTACCAGGGGCTCACGTTAGAGAGGCTTCCATGTGATTCCAAGAATAAATCTATCCCTGTATTTTTCTCAGACAACACTGGGAAGTAGCAGGATGTGGTCATCATCTTTTATTAAATCTATTGATTTTTTCTTATAATTCTTATAATGATATTTTCATTAAAAATGTATATGATGGGGACTTCCCTGGTGGTCCAATGGTAAAGAATCTGCCTTCCAATGCAGGGGACGTGGGTTTGATCCCTGATCGGGGAACTAAGATCCCACATGCCGCGGGGCAACTAAGCCTGCGCGCCACACCTGGAGAAGAGAAAACCTGCACGCCACAACTAGAGAGAAGACTGCGCGCTGCAAGAAAGAGCCCATGTGCCACAACTAAGACCCGATGCAGCCAAAAAAAATGTATATGTATAGTGAATATCCTGTGCTAGGCTATAGAAGAAGCAGTGGAGATAGAATGAGAAACACAATAAATCCATCCCTGCCTTCATAACGCCTACAGTCTGGAACGGGGTAGATAAAGATTATAGACAATTATAATACAAAGGATACCTGGAACCACGAGGGAAGGCAGCATTGAGTGGGGACACCTAATTCAGTGTTGAATTAGGGTCACGGAAGGGTTATTGGGCCCAGTGACATCTAGTGGAGTAGGTAAGGAAAAGGGGTTGACATCACAGAAGGAAAACTGTTCCAGGCAGAAGGAACAGCATGTGAGAGGGCCCAGAGGTGCCCCTGAAGAACCAACATGTCTATGCATCCATCCTTCCATTCCCTCCTTGGACCGTGAAACCAAGACCTCCCACCTGGGACCCCCTCCTTCTTGCCCGCACTACAGTCTCCCCCCTTCCATAACCTAGTCTGAAATAAAATAAAAGCCTTGTCAGGTAGGTACTATTATTAACTCCATTTTCTTTTTAAAATTTTATTATTTATTTATTTATTTTTGGTTGCGTTGGGTCTTCGTTGCTTCACGCGGGCTTTCTCTAGTTGCGGTGGCTTCTCTTGTTGCGGAGCATGGGCTATAGACACGCGGGCTTCAGTAGTTGTGGCACGTGGGCTCCAGAGCACAGGCTCAGTAGTTGTGGTGCATGGGCTTAGTTGCTCCATAGCATGTGAGATCTTCCCGGACCAGGGATCAAACCCGTGTCCCCGGCATTGCCAGGCGGATTCTTAACCACTGCACCACCAGGGAAGTCCCATAACTCCATTTTCTAGGTAAGAAAACTGAGGCTCAAATCACATAACTAGTGATTATGTGGAGGTAGAGCCAAGGTTCTGTCTGACCTCAAAGCCTGTGCTTTTTCTGTTCCCCACCCTGCCTGACAGGAAAACTATGCAATTCCTCTGAATTGCCCCCCAGTACTTAGCACAAGGTCTAGCCCCTCTAGATGGTGCCTTGTGAGTCCTGTTGGCTTGTGGTTACAAATTCCCAGGGAAGACTGTCTTACCCCTTTCGTTAGAGTGTCTTCCCTCTGGGGTTTTCTGGCTCATCCCTTTCAGCTGACAGGGTAGCTCTCAGGGCTCTCAGGTCTCTTTGGACGTTGCCAGTGCGCCTGCGTACCTTGCTCAGACCCTGTCTACACAGTGACCTCAAACCCCCAGGGTCATCATCGGCTTCAGTCTTCACTTATCTATCTGCATTCTTGCTCCTCTCTTTAGCCTCTAGGGATTTCTTACCTTCTTGCCAGTTCAGCTAGGTACTTTAAAAGATGGGGGGTTTTTTGGTTTTGTTTTTTTACTTTTTTACATTTTATCTAGTGGGAGGGTTTTTCAAGATATCTAGTCCACCGTATTTTCATCACAGCACTCAATACCACCTCTATTACAGATAATTGTATTGGATTCTGGAGATAAACATACATAACCTTCTTATGAGACATAAATTACAGCCCATCTTCTCCCGGTGATCACTCTGCCTGTCAAAGTGGCAGCCTCCGCTCCCCTTGAAGAAGAGTGTCTTCTATATCAGGCCCAGCCAGAGCCCTCTGCCCTCACCCGTCAGGCTCCTCCCTGCCTCCCCCTCTGCCCACCTGCACGTGGGTCTCCATCGCTGCGTCCCAGGCTGCCCAGCCTGACTCACCGCAGCCCCTTCTCCTCGCGGACCTTTGGCAGTGCAGTGCTCTGCTTGGCCTCCCTGGGGTCCACCCTGGATTTGGTTCAGCCCCGTCTTTGCCAGGCCCTCCTTCTCTCAGCTCCAAACTTGTAAACGCTGGCCAGCCCTCTGAGCTCAATGCGGCCGCCCCCGCGGGCCCCAGGGTGGAAGGAGGGAGGGATCCACCAGAGCAGGACACGTGGCAACGGTTCTTGCCGTGGTCACACCGGTCACGGTTGCGGATCTGAAAGAGGCCGTAGCCGGTGTAGTCACCGCGCAAGCTGTCGTAGGCAGCAGTCAGGCACACCCCTAAGATGGAACGGGAGGGGTGTGGCTCGGAGGAGAGCTGGGGAAGCCTGGGCAGGGGGCAGTGGGAAAAGACATGAGGAGTGGGGCTGAGAGGGGCTACTTACAGTTTTCGAGGCTGTAGCCCTCAAAATCACTCAGGCCTCCTTCGTGGAGCTTTTTAGCCACCACCCAGCACCCCAAGACAGCAGCGCCACTTGGAACCACCAGGTACCCAATGAGGGAGAGCACCATGGACGCCTTCATCCTCTCCAGCTCAGGGTGATGGCCACCAGGTGAGTGGATGGAGTCACAGGTAATTCTCACCGAGATCACTGGGACTCTGGCCGAAGAGAAGGGCGCTGTGGGACTGGGGGTGTGTAATTCAGGGATGCCCTCCTGGCTTAACCACAATACCTCTTCCCATCCTAATTCTGTGTTTCGTGTCACTGCAAACCCATGGTACCCAAGGCCCTGCCTCTCCTCCTCCCCTTCACCTCCTGTTTTCTCAGGAAACTGCTCTCTCCAAGGTCTCCTTCCCACCCCCCACCCCCATTCTTTCCCTCCAGCAAAACCCAATGGATGCTTCTTCACACTCATTTCTCCTGACAGTAGATACAGATGCTCAAATGCTTTTTTCCTCTTTACTGTGAAAGCAGAACTTGTTCATGAAACACATTTTGGAAAATAGAAAATGAGAAAAGAAAAAAATAACTCATCACGGCCCCACCATGAGGAGCACAACAGCCACTGTCATGTTGAATTATTTCCACCATTGCCTTTTATCCTGGAATATATTCTGTGCTGTGGTCTACAAACCAAACTCCAGTGACCTTTTCTCTCATTGTCCTCACAAGGAGACCTGGACCTGCCCGGACCTGCCAGTGATTAGCTGGGTCGTCATTGGAAAGAGCAGAGAAGTCTCTTAGCCTCACAGCACCTCTGCATTCACTCCTCTCTTCCTCTTGTTCACCTTCACGCCGTCACAGTCACCTTGCACATTTCTTTGTACCTGCCCATCTCATTCCCACCCAGGTCCTTTGCACCTGCTATCCCTTCTGCCTGGAACGTGATTCCCCCAACCACCACACAGCTTGCCCTTTCCTGTCATGGTCTCAGCTCACACAAGCTCACCACTTCAAATAGGATTGTCTGAGCACTTCCCCACCCCAGAAAGTAGTTTTCATTTTCTTCACAATATAAGTAAATTTCAGAAAGTTCCTCGTTCATCTGTCTACCTCCCATACCAGAGTGTAAACACCAGGCATGCAGAAAACTGGCCTGTCTTGTCCTCTGCTTTAGCCTCAGAACTTAGAACAGAACCTGGGGCACAGTAGGTGCTCAGTGAATCTTTGATCAATGAATGAATGAATGAATGATTGAACAAAAACCTACTCTTCCCAACAGAACTGTCATCGGATGAGCAATAAGTGAATGTGCTGATGTGCATCTCCTGCAGCTGGGAATAGTCATGCCTGTCCCAGTTCGTGCCCACCGTACACCCACTTACCATCCTTCTGCAGGCCCTTGGTGCCTCCTCAGGGGAAGGGAAGAGCAGCCACTGCAACAGGCTCAACGTTGATTGCAGGAAAGTCGCTCTATCTACACTCCGCTCCCTGGATTTTTCAGAGGTCACTTCCTTGATCACCCGTTTGCCCTCACCCAAGAGCTTCCAAACCCTAAGTCCTTCTTCGTGACCTGCTCTTCTAGAATCTTTTCTATGACATCAGTTGCTATGCACCAGGGTATTCTGAAACAGGGAGGGGTTGGTCACCAGCACATTTGTATTAGTTTTCTATTCCTGCTATAACAAGTCACCTCCAGCTTAGCAGCTAAAACAACACAAATGTATGAACTCAAAGTTCTATAGGTCAGAAGTCTAATAGGGCTCACCAGGCTAAAAGCAAGGTGTTGGAAGGGCCATGCTCCTTTCTGGGGGCCCTAAAGAAGGATCCACTCCCTTGCTCATTTGGGCTGTTGGCAGAATACGGTCCTTGTAGCTGTAGCACCGAGATCTCTGTTTCCTTGCCAGCTGTCAGCTGAGGGTCATTCCTAGCTGCCAGGGGCCATCTGCATTTCTGGACTCTACCTCCTTCCTCTAACTTCAAAGACAGCAAGGGTCTCTCTTTCACGCTGAATCTCACCTGCCTCTCCTTCCATCGTTGTATCTCATGGACTCACCTTCTGCCTCCCCTCCTGCTTTTAAGGACACATGTGATTACACTGGCTCGCCCAGACTCTCCAGGATAATCTCCCCATTTATGTCATTTGGAGTTACCCCCAAACAAGCTTCTGTCAGTGGGCCTGGACTGGCAGGGTGAGGGTATGTTCATTTCTACTATGGGGCACCCACACGCTGCTTCTGGGAGGTTTTCCAGGGGAGCGGCCCTGGCTGGGTCCTGGGATCCCCAGAAGCTCTGATGCTATAATCACTCTCCCAGGAATAATGCATCAGTACCCATTCCTCACTTACTATGACCTAACTGAATTTGCATGAGGGGAGAAAACTGTGGCCTTGGGAGTCAATATTATAAGTGCTTATTGTTATCTGGACATTCTCTAGGTTCCGGGAGTGGCAGGGGATGTGCTTGCCCTGAGGAAGGCGCACTGTGGGACCATCCTCTCCTGCAGCCCTAGAACCTGATGTAGTTTCCTTCCCTCCCTGGCCTGTACTAATTACAAAGGGGGAAATGTGCTTTGCGTGGAGAAGTCTTGACAGCACCACTCTAACCAAGGTGTCAGGCTTGGCACTGACAGTAGTGGGATGGCCTGACATTACGTGTCACTCGTGACCTACGGGGGAAGCTACACAACATCACACTGGCCCCTCACATTCTGTTCCCCACGCCTGGTGACCCAGGAAAAGGCATCAATCATTAAGCTCCATGGTCCTGAGTCTTCCAGCAAAGCTGCTAGGATCCCTCCTCCCACAAGTGGAGAACACCTGCGTATACACGAAGGCCACCTTTAGCCCCAGAATACAGAGATGTGCGCATAAGGGGGCCCCTGCCAACTGTTCCATCACAGCTTTGGTTATTGTAAAGATCATTTGTCAGCTATAATCCAACTGTAAGATAAATTTGGCTGCTTCAAGTCCCAAGTCCACTACAGGAGCCAGGATCCCTGAATTGGGGCCAGGATCAGCCACTTCTAAGTCGGGGACAGGGAGCCAGCCCTGAATCCCTGAGTTTCACCTGCTCTCGCAGGGCTGAGCCCTCTGTTTGCCCCAGCCCTGGGCTCTAGCCGGACTTCTCCTGAGCCTTCCCCAACAGATGGATCTCCATCTGCTCCTCAGACATCACCCGATAACACAGTCTATAATTACGTTTGTATCTGCATCTATATCTGTACAGCGTCTGCACACAAAAAAAAGGCTGGAGACAAGAAAAGACGCTGGCTAGCCAATCCTACAGACACTCAAAAACATGCAAGGTGGAAGTTCCCTTTGAAATGATCTAGTTTACCTGTTCTGAAAACTGTTTCTTGCCAGTGAAGCCAGTGGCATGCAGAAACCCTTGATGCCAGCTCACCTTCTTTGCTGCCTTTGCAAGTGGCCCATAGGGACGATATCAGGGCTTGAGGAAGAAGCAACCAGTTCATCATGTTATTCATATCTGAGTAAGGCAGAAACAGGACCAGGTCCGGAACTCAGGGCTTCTGCGCCCAAAGAAAGAGGTCTGAGAATATATTTTTGGTCGTCCAGCCAAAACCATTCCTCCCTAAAAGAACCTCCGTGGTGGGCAGAGAGCCCTGATTGAGCAGGACCCCTGTCTCTGGCCTAGGGGTGGGTGTATGACCTAGTTCTGGCCTGTAGGATGTAAGGGGAAATGCACTGAGGAGAGGGCCCCTGGGAATGATTTCCTTTTGGTAACAGACACAAGGAAGGAGAGAGTCCCATTCGAGGCCACCCTGCTTCCCCTTTGAACTCAGCCTCACGAGGGATGATGCTGCCATTATTTGACATTAGGGGACCTAGAAAATGACACTGATACCAAATCACAGCCTGATACCCCTGATCCCTGAACCACTATCAGCAGTCGCCCATCTCCAGACTTCTTCTTACGCAAGGAAAACAAAGCTCTGTGGCGTGAGCCCCCTTTTGTCAGGCAATGTACCTTCTGCTGAAAGCATCTCTGACAGATTCAAGGGATTTGTGTAAATCTGCCACACGTTTATTTTCAAATCCAAGCATTTCTAGCTGTGGTGTTGCTTCCCTAGTTTGAAAAGATATTTTTACACTTCAGCTGAAATGGCATCAGAAAGAAAACAGCCCCACTTTTGTGTACTCACTGAGGGGTTGTCTGAGGCAAAGTGTGTTCGCGGAAAGGGAGAGGGGAGAGGAGGTGTTTTCTTCTATGAAAATTTTTGTTGTTGCCCGTGTAGGACAAAGCCTCCCTCGGATGCTGAGATGGAAGGAGAAAGACTTCAGACTGAACAGAGAGAGACTCTGAGCTGGAAGCAAGCAGGGGACACATCACGACTTTAAGTGCCGGCATCGCAGGAGGGAGCCACCGTTATGGTCCGGGAGCTTATGGGCCCACATTGCAAAGGGGATGAGGAACCCAGCAGGAACCACTGCAAACCAAAGGGCCCTCATCACAAAGAGGATGAGAAACCACCTCACACCAAAGTTCCCCCATCACAAAGGGTATGAGGAACCCAGCAGGACTCACCTCACACCAAAGGGCCCCTATCACAAAAGGGATAAGGACCCTTTGTGATGTGGGCCCTTTGGTGTGAGGTGGTTCCCGCTGGGTTCCTCATCCATTTTGTAATGTGGCCCCTTTGGTGTGAGGTGGTTCCTGCTGGGTTCCTCATCCCATTTGTGATGTGGGCCCTTTGGTGTCAAATGGTTCCTGCTGGGTTCCTCATCCCCTTTGTGATGTGGACACTTTGGTGTGAAGTGGTTCCTGCTGGGTTCCTCATCCCCTTTGGAATGTGGACCATTTGGTGTGAGGTGTTTCCTGTTGCGTTCCTCATCCCGTTTGTGAATAGGGCCCTTTGGTGTGAGGTGTTTCCTGCTGAGTTCCTCATCCCCTTTGTGATGTGGGCTTTTGGTGTGAGGTGGTTCCTCCTGGGTTACTCATCCCCTTTGTGATTCAGGTAGTTCCTGCTGGGTGCCTCATCCCCTTTGTGAGTGGCCCCTTTGGTGTGAGGTGGTTCCTGCTGGGTTCCTCATCCCCTTTGTGATGTGGGCTTTTGGTGTGAGGTGGTTCCTCCTGGGTTACTCATCCCCTTTGTGATTCAGGTAGTTCCTGCTGGGTGCCTCATCCCCTTTGTGAGTGGCCCCTTTGGTGTGAGGTGGTTCCTGCTTTGTACCTCATCCCCTTTGTGATGTGGACCCTTTGGTGTGAGATGGTTCCTGCTGGGTTCCTCATCACCTTTGTGATGTGGGCCCTTTGGTGTGCAGTGGTTCCTGCTGGGTCCCTCATCCCCTTTGTGAGTGGCCCCTTTGGTGTGAGGTGGTTCCTGCTGGGTTCCTCATCACCTTTGTGATGTGGGCCCTTTGGTGTGAGGTGGTTCCTGCTGGGTTCCTTATCCCGTTTTTTGTTTCATTTTTAAAAAAAAATTTATTGGAATATAGTTGATTTACAATGTTGTGTCAGTTTCAGGTATACAGCAAAGTGAATCAGTTATACATATTCATATATTCACCTTTATTAAGATTCTTTTCTGATATAGGCCATTATAGGGTACTAAGTAGCATTCCCTGTGTTTTACAGTAGGTCCTTATTACTTATCTGTTTTATATATAGTAGGTTGTATATGTCAATCCCAATCTCTTACTTTATCCCTTCCTCCCTCCCCCTTCCCGCCTGGTAACCATAAATTTGTTGTCTACATCGGTGTATTCTCATTACCTTTTATTTTCATTTCATTTTATTTTATTTTACATCTTTATTGGAGTATAATTGCTTTACAAGGGTGTGTTAGTTTCTGCTTTATAACAAAGTGACTCAGTTATACATATACTTATGTTCTCATGTATCTGCCCTCTTGTATCTCCCTCTCTCCCACGCTCCCTTTCTGACCCTGCTAGGTGGTCAAAAAGCACCAAGCTGATCTCCCTCTGCTATGCAGCTGCTTCACACCAGCTATCTATTTTATGTTTGGTAATGTATATATGTCAATGCTACTCTCTCAATTTGTCACAGATCACCCTTCCCCCTCCCCATGTCCTCAAGTCCATTCTGTAATAGGTCTGTGTCTTTATTCCCGTCTTTTTTTTTCTACATCTTTATTACAGTATAATTTCTTGACAAGGGTGTGTTAGTTTCTGCTTTATAACAAAGGGAATCGGTTATACATATACATATGTCCCCATATCTCTTCGGCCTTGCATCTCCCTCCCTCCCACTCTCCCTATCCCACCCCTCCAGGCGGTCACATAGCACAAGCTGATCTCCCTATGCTATGCAGCTTCTTCCCACTAGCTATCTACCTTACATTTGGTAGAGTATATATATCCATGCCTCCCTCTAGCTTTGTCACAGCTTACCCTTCCCCCTCCCTATATCCTCAAGTCCATTCTCTAGTAGATCTGTGTCTTTATTCCTGTCTTACCCCTAGGTTCTTCATGATATTTTTCCCCTTAAATTCCATATATATGTGTTAGCATACAGTATTTGACTTTCTCTTTCTGACTTACTTCATTCTGTATGATAGGCTCTAGGTCCAACCTCCTCATTACAAATAGCACAGTTTCGTTTCTTTTTATGGCTGAGTAATATTCCATTGTATATATGTGCCACATCTTCTTTAACCATTCATCCAATGATGGACACTTAAGTTGCTTCCATCTCCTGGCTATTGTAAATAGAGCTGCAATGAACATTTTGGTACATGACTCTTTTTGAATTATGGTTTGCTCAGGGTATATTCCTAGTAGTGGGATTGCTGGGTCATATGGTAGTTCTATTTGTAGTGTTTTAAGGAACCTCCATACTGTTCTCCATAGTGGCTGTATCAATTCACTTTCCCAGCAGCAGTGCAAGAGTGTTCCCTTATCTCCACAACCTCTCCAGCATTTATTGTTTCTAGACTGTTTTATGATGGCCATTCTGACTGGTATGAGATGATATCTCATTGTAGTTTTGATTTGCATTTCTCTAATGATTAATGATGTTGAGCATTCTTTCATGTGTTTGTTGGCAGTCTGTATATCTTCTTTGGAGAAATGTCTATTTAGCTCTTCAACCCATATCACAGTTTCAATTTCAGTGCTTGTGTTTGGATTGTTCATATTTTCTGTTTCTTCCTGATTCACTTTAGGCAGGTTGTGCCTTTCTAAGAATTTGTCCATTTCTTACAGGTTGTCCTTTTTATTGGCATAGAGATGCTTGTAGTAATGTCTCATGAACTTTTGTATTTCTGCAGTGTCAGTAGATACTTCTCCTTTTTCATTTCTAATTCTATTGATTTGAGTCTTCTCCCCTTTTATCTTGATGAGTCTGGCTACTGGTTTATCAATTTTGTTTCTCTTCTCAGAGAACAAGATTTTAGTTTTCCTGATCTTTGCTATCGTTTCCTTCATTTCTTTTTCATTTATCTCTGAAATGATCTTTATGATTTCTATCCTTCTGGTAACTTTGGGTTTTTTGTTCTTCTTTCTCTAATTGCTTTAGGTTCAAGGTTAGGTTGCTTATTCGAGATATTTCCTGTTTCTTAAGGTAGGATTTTATTGCTATAAACTTCCCTCTTAGAAATACTTTTGCTTCATCCAATAGGTTTCGGGTTGTCGTGTCTCCATTGTCATTTGTTTCCAGGTATTTTTTGATTTCCTCTTTGATTTCTTCAGTGATCACTTCGTTACTAACTAGTGTATTGTTTAGCCTCCATGTGCTTGTAATTTTTACATATCATTTCCAGTAATTGATATCTAGTCTCACAGCATTGTGGTCGGAAAAGATACTTGATACAATTTCAATTTTCCTAAATTTACCAAGGCTTGATTTGTGATCCAATATAGGATCTATCCTGGAGAATTTTCCATGAATACTGAGGAAAATTTGTATTCTGTTGGTTTTGGATGACATTTCCTATGAATATCAATTAAGTCTATCTTCTTTAATCTGTCATTTAAAGCTTGTGTTTCCTTATTTATTTTCATTTGGGATGATCTGTCCATTGGTGAAAGAGGGGTGTTAAAGTCGCCTACTATGAATGTGTTGCTGTCACTTTCCCCTTTTATGGCTGTTAGTATTTGCCTTAGGTAACATCTTCTCTATCCATTCATCCGATGATGGACACTTAGGTTGCTTCCATCTCCTGGATATTGTAAACAGAGCAGCAATGAACATTTTGGTACTTGAATCTTTTAGGAATTATGGTTTTCTCAGGGTATATGCCCAGTAGTGGGATTGCTGGGTCATATGGTAGTTCAATTTGTAGTTTTCTAAGGAACCTCCATACTGTTCTCCATAGTGGCTGTAGCAATTCACATTCCCACCAGCAGTGCAAGAGTGTTCCCTGTTCTTCACAGTTTCTGCAGCACTTATTGTTTCTACATTTTTTGATGATGCCCATTGTGACTGGTATGAGATGGTATCTCATTGTAGTTTTGATTTGCATTACTCTAATGATTAATGATGAGTTTTCTTTCATGTGCTTTTGGCAATCTCTGTATTTTCTTTTCAGAAATGCCTATTTAGGTCTTCTGCCCATTTTTGGATTGGGTTGTTTTTTTGTTATTGACCTGTAAATATCTGAGATTAATCCACTGTCAGTTACTTCATTTGCAGATATTTTCTCGCATTCTGATGGTTGCCTTTTGGTCTTGTTTATGGTTTCCTTTGCTGTGCAAAAGCTTTTAAGTTTCATTAGGTCCCATTTGTTTAATTTTATTTCCCTTTTTCTAGGAGGTGGGTCAAAAAGGATCTTGCCGTGATTGATGCCATAGAGTTTTTTGCCTATGTTTTCCTCTAAGTGTTTGATAGTTTCTATCATTACATTTAGGTCTTTCATCAATTTTGAGCTTATTTTTGTGTATGGTGTTAGGAACTGTTCTAATTGCATACTTTTATATGTACCTGTCCAGTTTTCCCAGCACCACTTATTGAAGAGGCTGTCTTTTCTCCACTGTATACTCTTGCCTACTTTATCAAAGATAAGGTGACCATATGTGCTAGCGTTTATATCTGGGCTTTCTATCCTGTTCCATTGATCTATATTTGTGTTTTTGTGCCAGTATCATACTGTCGTGATTACTGTAGCTTTGTAGTATAGTTTGAAGTCAGGGAGCCTGATTCCTCCAGTCCCATTTTTCGTTCTCAAGGTTGCTTTGGATATTCGGGGTCTTTTGTGTTTCCATACAAATGGTGGTAATTTTTGTTCTAGTTCTGTGAAAAATGCCAGTGGTTGTTTGATAGGGATTGCATTGAATTTGTAGATTCCTTTGCGTAGTCGAGTAATTTTCACAATGTTGATTCTTCCAATGCAGGAACATGCTATATCTCTCCATCTATTTGTATCATCTTTAATTTCTTTCATTAGTGTCTTATAGTGTTCTGCATACAGGTCTTTTGTCTCCTTAGGTAGGTTTATTTTTAGATATCTTATTCTTTTTCTCGCAATGGGAAATGGGAGTGTTTTCTTAATTTCACTTTCAGATTTTTCATCATTGGTGTATAGGAATACCAGAGATTTCTGTGCATTAATTTTGCATCCTGCTACTTTACCAAATGCACCTTTAAGCTCTTGTAGTTTTCTGGTAGCATCTTTAGGATTCTCTATGTATACAATCATGTCATCTTCAAACAGTGACAGCTTTATTTCTTCTTTTCCAATTTAGATTCCTTTTATTTCCTTTTCTTCCCTGATTGCTGTGGCTAAAACTTCCAAAACTTTGTTGAATAAGAGTGGTGAGAGTGGGCATCCTTGTCTTGTTCGTGATCTTAGTGGAAATGGTTTCAATTTTTCACCATTGAGGAGGATGTTGGCTGTTGGTTTGTCATATATGGCCTTTATTATGTTGAGAAAAATTCCCTCTATGCCTACTTTCTGCAGGGTTTTTATCATAACTGGGTGTTGAAAGCGTTCTCTGCCTCTATTGAGATGAGCATATGGTTTTTCTCCTTCAATTTGTTAATATGGTGTATCACATTGATTGATTTGCGTATATTGAAGAATCCTTGCATTGCTGGAATAAACCCCACTTGATCATGGTGTACGTTCCTTGTAATGTGCTGTTGGATTCTGTTTGCTAGTAGTTTGTGCGGAACATTTGTATCTATATTCATCAGTGATACTGGTCTGTAGTTTTCTTTCTTTGTGACATCTTTGTCTGGCTTTTGTATCAGGGTGATGGTGGCCTCGTGGAGTGACGTTGGGCGTGTTCCTCCCTCTGCTATATTTTGAAAGAGTTTGAGAAGGATAGGTGTAATCTCTTCTCTAAATGTTTGGTGGAATTCTCCTCTGAAGCCATCTGGTCTTGGGCTTTTGTTTGTTGGAAAATGTTTAATCACAGTTTGTTTCAGTGATTGTGATTTGTCTGCTCATATTTTCTATTGCTTCCTGATTCAGGCCTGGTAGGTTGTGCGTTTCTAAGAATTTGTGTATTTCCTCCATGTTGTCCATTTTATTGGCATAGAGTTCCTTGTAGTAATGTCTCATAATCTTTTGTATTTCTGCAGTGTCAGTTTGTTACTTCTCCTTTTTCATTTCTAATTCTATTGATTTGAGTCTTCTCCCTTTTTATCTTGATGTGTATGGTTAATGGTTTATCAATTTTGTTTCTCTTCTCAAAGAACAATCTTTTAGTTTTATTGACCTTTGCTATCATTTGATTCATTTCTTTTTCATTTTTTTCTGATATTATCTTTATGATGTTTCCTATTTCCTCCTCATTTGTTAGTTCTGCAGGGTTTTTACCTTGCTACTTCATCTGCTGTGTGTTTGTCTGTCTTCTCATTTTGCTTATCTTACTGTGTTTGGGGTCTCTTTTTTGGAGGCTGCAGATTCGTAGTTCCTGTTGTTTTTGGTGTCTCTCCCCAGTGGCTACAGTTGGTTCATTGGGTTGTGTAGGCTTCCTGGTGGAGGGGAGTAGTGCCCGTGTTCTGGTGGATGAGGCTGGATCTTGCCATTCTGGTGGGCAGGTCCACGTCTGGTGGTGTGTTTTGGGGTGTCTGTGGCCTTTTTATGATTTTAAGCAGCCTCTCCGTTAATGGGTGGGGTTGTGTTCCTGTCTTGCTAGTTGTTTGGCAAAGGGTGTCCAGCACCGTAGCTTGCTGGTCGTTGAGTGATGTTGGGTCTTGGTGTTCAGATGGAGATCTCTGAGAGGTTTTTGCTATTTAATATTACGTAGAGCTGGGAGGTCTCTTGAGGACCAGTGAATTTGGCTCTCCCACCTCAGAGGCACAGCACTGACTCCTGGCTGGAGCACCAAGAGCCTTTCATCAAAATGGCTCAAAATAAAAGGTAGAAAAAGTAGAAAGAAAGAAAGAGGATAAAATAAAATAAAGTTAGATAAAATAAAATAATTAAAATAAAAGATAGTTATTAAGAATAAAATTTTTAAGAAAAGCAAAAAAAAACGGACGGAAAGAAACTTAGGACAAATGATGAAATCAAAGTTATACAGACAAAATCCCACACAGAAGCATACACATACACACTTAAATAAAGAGGAAAAGGGGAAAAATAATATACCTTGCCCTCAAATCCACCTCCCCAATTTGGGATGATTCGTTGTCTATTCAGGTATTCCACAGGTTCAGGGTATATCAAGTTGATTGTGGAGATTTAATCCGATACATCTGAGGCTGCTGGGAGAAATTTCTGTTTCTCTTCTTTGTTCGCACAGCTCCTGGGGTTGAGCTTTGGGTTTGGCTCCGCCTCTGCGTGTAAGTCGCCTGAGAGCGTCTGTTCTTTGCTCAGACAGGACGGGGTTAAGGGAGCAGGTGATTCGGGCGCTCTGGCTCACTCAGACCGGGGCCGGGGGGGACATGGAGTGCGTGGCGAGCCTGCGGCGGCAGAGGCCAGCGTGACATTGCACCAGTCTGAGGCGCGCCGTGCGTTCTCCCGGGGAAGTTGTCCCTATATCTCGGGACCCTGGCAGTGGCGGGCTGCACAGGCTCCCGGGAGGGGCAATGTGGACAGTTACTTGTGCTCGCCCACAGGCTTCTTGTTGGTGGCAGCAGCAGTCTTAGTGTCTCATGCTCATCTCTGGGGGCTGCCCTGTTAGCCGCGGCTTGCGTACGTCTCTGGAGCTCCTTTAAGCAGCGCTCTTAATCCCCTCTCCTCGCTCACCAGGAAACAAAGAGGTAAGAAAACGTCTCTTGTCTCTTTGCCAGCTCCAGACTTTTCCCCGGACTCCCTCCCGGGTAGCCGTGGTGCACTAACCCCTTCAGGCTGTGTTCACGCCGCCAGTCCTCTCCCTGTGATCCGAACGAAGCCCGAGACTCTGCTCCCATTCCCCGCCCACCCCAGTGGGTGAGCAGACAAGCCTCTCGGGCCGGTGAGTGCCGGTCGGCACCGATTCTCTGTGCGGGAATCTCCCCACTTTGCCCTCCGCACCCCTGTGGCTGTGCTCTACTCCGCCCCCCGCAGTGTCTGCCCAAGAAGGGGCTTCCTAGTGTGTGGGAACCTTTCCTCCTTCACAGCTCCCTCCCACTGGTGCAGGTCCTGTCGCTATTCTTTTGTCTCTGTTTATTGTTTTTACTTTTGCCCTACCCAGGTGCGTTGGGAATTTCTTGCCTATTGGGAGGTCTGAGGTCTTCTGCCAGCGTTCAGTGGGTGTTCTGTAGGAGCAGTTCCACAAGTAGATGTATTTCGGATGTATCTGTGGGGAGGAAGGTGATCTCCGCGTCTTACGCTTCCACCATTTTCCTCAACTCCTCTATGTGGGCCTTATGTGTGAGGTGGTTCCTGCTTGGTTAATCATCCCCTTTGTGATGTGGGCCCTTTGTTGTGAGGTGGTTCCTGCTGTGTTCCTCATCCCATTTGTGATGTGGGCCCTTTGGTGTGAGGTTTTTCTGGTTGGGTTCCTCATCCCCTTTCTGATGTTGGCCCTTTGGTTTGAAGTGGTTCCTGCTTGGTTCCTCATCCCCTTTGTGACGGGGGCTTTTGGTGTGAGGTGGTTCCTCATGCGTTCCTCATCCCCTTTTTGTTGTGGACCCTGTGGTGTGCGGTGTTTCCTGCTCGGTGCCTTATCCCCTTCGTAATGTGGGCATTTGGGGTATGTTGTTTCCTGCTGGGTTCCTCATCCCCTTTGTTATGTAGGCTGTTGTTGTGAGGAGGTTCCTGCTTGTTTCCTCATTCCATTTGCGATGTGAGCTTTTGGTGAGAAGTTGTTTTTGCTGGGTTCCTCATCCCCTTAGTGATGTGGACCATTTGGTGTGAGTGGCTCTTGCTGGTTTCCTCGTCCACTTTGTGATATGGGCCCGTTTGTGTGAAGGCTTCCTACTGGGTTCCTCATCCCCTTTGTGATGTGGGCTTTCAGGGTGAGGTGGTTCCTGCTGGGTTTCTGATTCCCTTTGTGATGTGGGCTCTTTGGTGTATCATGGTTC
>NW_020172142.1:1961578-1987108 GCF_003031525.2 Neophocaena asiaeorientalis asiaeorientalis
GTCTCATGCCTGTCTGTGGGGTCTGCATTGTTAGACGCGGCTCGTGCCCATCTCTGGAGCTCCTTTAAGCAGCGCTCTTAATCCCCTCTCCTGGCGCACCAGGAAACAGGTAAGAAAACGTCTCTTGTCTCTTCGCCAGCCCCAGACGTTTCCGGGGACTCCCTCCCGGGTAGCCGTGGTGCACTAACCCCCTGCAGGCTGTGTTCACGCCGCCAGTCCTCTCCCTGCGATCCCACCGAAGCCCGAGCCTCAGCTCCCAGCCCCCGCCACCACGGTCGTTGAGCAGAGAAGCGTCTCGGGCCGGTGAGTGCCGGTTGGCAACGATTCGCTGTGCGGGAATCTCCCCGCTTTGCCTTCCGCACCGCTTTTGCTGTGCTGTCTTCCGCCACCCACAGTCTCCGCCCGCCAGCGGGCTTCCTAGTGTGTGGGAACCTTTCCTCCTTCACAGTTCCCTCCCACTGTTGCAGGTCCTTGCCCTATACTTTTGTCTCTGTTTATTGTTTTTACTTTTGCCCTACCCAGGTGCGTTGGGAATTTCTTGCCTATTGGGAGGTCTGAGGTCTTCTGCCAGCGTTCAGTGGGTGTTCTGTAGGAGCAGTTCCACAAGTAGATGTATTTCGGATGTATCTGTGGGGAGGAAGGTGATCTCCGCGTCTTACGCTTCCACCATTTTCCTCAACTCCTCTATGTGGGCCTTATGTGTGAGGTGGTTCCTGCTTGGTTAATCATCCCCTTTGTGATGTGGGCCCTTTGTTGTGAGGTGGTTCCTGCTGGGTTCCTCATCCCATTTGTGATGTGGGCCCTTTGGTGTGAGGTTTTTCTGGTTGGGTTCCTCATCCCCTTTCTGATGTTGGCCCTTTGGTTTGAAGTGGTTCCTGCTTGGTTCCTCATCCCCTTTGTGACGGGGGCTTTTGGTGTGAGGTGGTTCCTCATGCGTTCCTCATCCCCTTTTTGTTGTGGACCCTGTGGTGTGCGGTGTTTCCTGCTCGGTGCCTTATCCCCTTCGTAATGTGGGCATTTGGGGTATGTTGTTTCCTGCTGGGTTCCTCATCCCCTTTGTTATGTAGGCTGTTGTTGTGAGGAGGTTCCTGCTTGTTTCCTCATTCCATTTGCGATGTGAGCTTTTGGTGAGAAGTTGTTTTTGCTGGGTTCCTCATCCCCTTAGTGATGTGGACCATTTGGTGTGAGTGGCTCTTGCTGGTTTCCTCGTCCACTTTGTGATATGGGCCCGTTTGTGTGAAGGCTTCCTACTGGGTTCCTCATCCCCTTTGTGATGTGGGCTTTTAGGGTGAGGTGGTTCCTGCTGGGTTTCTGATTCCCTTTGTGATGTGGGCTCTTTGGTGTATCATGGTTCCTTGTTGGTTCCTTATCCCCTTGTGATGTGGACTCTTTGATGTGAGGTGGTTCCTGCTGTGTTCCTCATCCCCTTTGTGATGTAAGCTTATGGTGTCAGGTGGCCCCTTCTGGGTTCCTCATCCCCTTTGCGATGTGGGATTTTGGTGTGAGGTGGTTCCTGATGGGTTACTCATCCCCTTTGTTTTGTGGACCCTTTGGTGTGAGGTGGTTCCTACTTCATTCCTCATCCCCTTTAAGATGTGGGATTTTGGGGTAATGTGGTTCCTGCTGGGTTCCTCATCACCTTTGTGAATAGGCCCTATGGTGTTAGGTGGATCCTATTGGGTTACTCATCCCCTTTGTAATGTTGGCTTTTTGTGTGAGGTTGTTCCTGCTGGGTTCCTAATCCACTTTATGTTGTGGGCTTATGTTGTGAATTGGTTCCTGCTTGATTCCTCATCCCTTTTGTGATGGGGGCCCTTTGGTGTGAGGTGGTTTCTGCTTTGTTTGTCATCCCCTCTGAGATGTCGGTGCTTTGGTGTGAGGTGTTTACTGCTTGGTTCCTCATCCCCTTTGTGATGTGGGGCTTTGGGTTAGGTGGTTCCTGCTTGTTTCCCATTCCTTTTGGGATGTGGGCTTTTGGTGTGAACTTGTTCCTGATGGGTTCCTCATCCCCTTTGTGATATAGGCCTGTTGGTGTGAGTGCTTCCTGCTGGGTTCCTCATTCACTTAGTGATGTGTGCCATTGGTGTCAGGGGGTTCTTTCTTGGTTCCTCATCCCCTTTGTGATGTCGACCCTTTGTTGTGCAGTGGTTCCTGCTGGGTTCCTCATCCCCTTTGCGATGTGGGCCCTTTGGTGTGAGGTGGTTCCTTCTTGGTTCCTCATCCCCTTTGTGTATCGGGCCCTTTGGTGTGAGGTGGTTCCTAGTGGGTTACTCATCCCCTTTGTTATGTTGGCTTTTGGTGTGAGCTGGTTCCTGCTGGGTTCCTCATCCCCTTTGTGATGTGGACCATTGGGTGTGAAGTGGATCTTGCTGGGGTCCTCATGCCCTTTGCGATCTGGGCCCTTTGGTGTGAGGTGGCTCCTGCTGGGTTCCTCATCCGTTTTGTGATGTGGGCTTCTGTTGTGATTTGGTGTCTGATGATTTCCTAATACCCTATGTGATGTCATCTTTTGTTTTCAAGTGTTTCCACCTTGGTCCCTCATCCCCTTTGTGATGTGGGCCATTGGGTTTGAAGTGGATCCAGCTGGGCTCCTAATCCCATTTGCGATGTGTGCTTTTGGTGTGAGGTGGTTCCTGCTCGTTTCCTGATCCCTATGTAATGTGGGCTTGTGGTGTGAGGTGGTTTCTGCTGGGTTCCTCATCCCCTTTGTGATGTGGGCCATTGGGTTTGAAGTGGATCCAGCTGGGCTCCTAATCCCAGTTGCGATGTGTGCTTTTGGTGTGAGGTGGTTCCTGCTCGTTTCCTGATCCCTATGTAATGTGGGCTTGTGGTGTGAGGTGGTTTCTGCTGGGTTCCTCATCCCCTTTGTGATCTGGGCCCTTTGGTGTGAGGTGGCTCCTGCTGTGTTCCTCATCCAATATGTGATGTGGGCTTTTGGTGCGAGAAGGTTGCTGCTGGGCTCCTCATCCCCATTGCAATGTGCGGTTTTGTTGTGAGGCGGTTCCTAATGGGATCCTCATCCCCTTTGGGATGTGGACTCATTCATGTGAGCCTGTTCTTGCTGGGTTCCTCACCCCCTTTATGATGTAGGCCCTTTGTTGTGAGGTGGTTCCTGATGGGTTCCTCATCCCCTTAGTAATGTGTGACTTTTGGTGTCAGGTTATTCCTTCTTGGTTCCTCATCCCCTTTGCGATGTGGGCCCTTTTGTGTGAGGTGGTTCCTGCTGGGTTCCTCATCCCTTTTTTGATGGGGACCCTTTGGTGTGAGGTGGTTTCTGCTTTTTCTCTTCCCCTCTGTGATGTCAGCCCTTTGGTGTGAGGTGTTTACTGCTTGGTTCCTCATCCTCTTTGAGATGTGGGCTTTTGGTGTGAGCTGGCTCCTGCTGGGTTCCTCATCCACTTTGTGATAAGTGTTCTTTGGTGTGAGGAGGTCCTGCTGGTTTCCTCATTCTCTATGCGATGTGGGCTTTTGGGGCGAGGTGGCTCCTGCTGGGTTCCTCATCCCCTATGTCATGTGGGCTTTGTGTCAGGTGCTTCCCGCTTGGTTCTTCATCCCCTTTGTGATATGGGCCATTTGGTGTGAAGTGGATCTTGCTGGGGTCCTCATGCCCTTTGCTATCTGAGCCCTTTTGTGTGACACAGCTCCTGCTGGGTTCCTCATCCCTTTTGTGATGTGGGCTTTTGTTGTGATTTGGTTTCTGTTGGTTTCCTCATATCCTATGTGATGTCATCTTTTATTTTGAAGTGTTTCCAGCTTGGTCCCTCATCCCCTTTGTGAGGTGGGCCATTGGGTTTGAAGTGGATCCAGCTGGGTTCCTAATCCCATTTGCGATGTGCGCTTTTGGTGTGAGGTGGTTCCTGCTCATTTCCTGATTCTCTATGTAATGTGGGCTTGTGGTGTGAGGTGGCTCCTGCTGGGTTCCTCATCGCATTTGTTATGTGGGCTTTTGGTGTGAGGTGGTCCCTGCTTTGTTCCTCATCCCATATGAGATGTGGGCCCTTTGGTGTGAGGTGGTTTATGCTGGGTTCCTCATCCCGTTTTTAATGTGGACCCTTCGATGTGAAGTGGTTCTTGTTGGGTACTCATCTACCTTGTGATATGGGCTTTTAGTGTGAGGTGGTTCCTTGTTTCCTCATCCCGTTTGTGATGTGGGTTCTTTGGTGTAAGGTGGTTCTGGCCGGGTGCCTCATCCCGTTTGTAATGTGGGCCTTTGGGTTGAAGTGCTTCCTGCTGGGCTCCTCATACCCATGGTGATGCAGGCTTTTGTTGTGCGGTGGTTCCTGCTTAGTTGCTCATCCCCTTTGTGATGTGAGTCCTTTGATGTGAGGTGGCTCGTACTTGGTTCCTCATCACGTTTCTGATGTGAGGCTTTGGGTTAAGTGGTTCCTGCTTTTTTCCCCATTCCGTTTACGATGTGGGCTTTTGGTGTGAAGTTGTTCCTGCTGGGTTCCTCATCCCCTTAGTGATGTGGACCCTTTGGTGTGAGATGGTTCTTGCTGGCTTCCTCATCCCCTTTTTTATATGGGCCCGTTGGTGTGAGAGCTTGCTGATGGGCTCCTCATCCCCTTTGCGATGTGGGCTTTTGGTGTGAGGTGGTTCCTGATGGGGTTTTCATCCCCCTTCTGATGTGTATCCTTTGGTGTGAGGTGTTTCCTGCTGGGTACCTCGTCTGCTTTGTGATGTGGACCTTTGGGTGTGAAGTGGTTCCTCCTGGGTTCCTCATTCCCTTTGCGATGTGCGGTTTTGTTGTTAGGTGGATCCTAATGGGTTCCTCATCCCCTTTGTGATGTAGACCCATTTGTGTGAGCTTGTTCTTGCTGGGTTCCTCATCCCTTTTGTGGTGAGGGTCCTTTGGTGTGAGTTGGTTCCTGCTGCTTTCCTCATTCTCTATGTGATGTGGGCTTTTGGTGTGAGAAGGTTCCTGCTGGGTTCCTCATCACCCTTGTGATGTGGGCACTTTGGTGAGAGGTGGTTCCTGCTTGGTTCCTCATCCCCTATGTGTTGTGGGACCTTCTTTGTGAAGTGGTTCCTGCCAGGTTCCTCATCCCCTTTATGATGTGGGCCCTTAGTTGTGAGGTGGTTCCTGCTGGGTTCCTCATCCACTTTGTGATCAGTGTTCTTTGGTGTGAGGTGGTCAGGCTGGTTTCCTCATTCTCTATGCAATGTGGGCTTTTGGTGCTAGGTGGTTCCCGTTTGGGTCCTCATCCCTTTGTGATGTGGGCCATTGGGTGTGAAGTGGATCTTGCTGGGGTCCTCATGCCCTTTGCGATCTGGGCCCTTTGGTGTGTGGTGGCTCCTGCTGGGTTCCTCATCACCTTTGTGATGTGGGTCATTGGGTTTGCAGTGGTTCCTGTTGGGTTCATCATTCCCTTTGCGATGTGCGGTTTTGTTGTGAGGTGATCCTAATGGGATCCTCATCCCCTTTGTGATGTTGACCCATTCGTGTGAGCTTGTTCTTGCTGGGTACCTCATCTGCTTTGTGGTGAGGGTCCTTTGGTGTTAGGTGCTTCCTGCTGCTTTCCTCATTCCCTACGTAATGTGGGATTCTGGTGCACGAAGGTTCCTGCTGGGTTCCTCATCCCCTTTGTGATGTGGGCTTCTGTTGTGATTTGGTGTCTGCTGGTGTCCTCATACCCTATGTGATGTCATCTTTTGTTTTGAAGTGGTTTCACCTTGGTCCCTCATCCCCTTTCTGATGTGGGCCATTGGGTTTGAGGTGGATCCAGCTGGGTTCCTCATCCCATTTGCGATGTGCGCTTTTGGTGTGAGGTGGCTCCTGCTCGTTTCCTGATTCCCTATGTAATGTGGGCTTTTGGTGTGAGGTGGTTTCTGCTTTGTTCCTCATCCCCTTTGCCATGTGGGCCCTTTGGTGTGAGGTGGTTCCTGTTGTGTTCCTCATCTCATATGTGATGTGGGCCCTTTGGTGTGACGCGGTTTCTGCTGGGTTCCTCATCTCGTTTTTAATGTGGACCCTTCGATGTGAAGGGGCTCTTGCTGCGTACCTCATCTGCTTTGTAATGTGTGCGTTTGGTGTTAGGTGGTTCTTGCTGGGTTCCTCATCCACTATGTGATATGGGCTTTTAGTGTGAGGTGGTTCCTTGTTGTTTCCTCATCCCCTTTGTGATTTGGCTTCTTTGATGTAAGGTCATTCCAGCTGGGTGCCTCATCCCCTTTGTAATGTTGGCCTTTGGGGTGAGGTGGTTCCTGCTGTGTTCCTCATCCCGTGGTGATGTAGGCTTTTGTTGTGAGGTGGCTCCTGTTTGGTTCTTCATCCCCTTTGTGATATGGGCCCTTTGTTGTGCAGTGGTTCCTGCTGTGTTCCTCATCCACTTTGCGATGTGGGGCCTTGGTGTGAAGTAGTTCCTGCTGGGTTCCTCGTCCCCTTTGTGTTGTGGGCCCTTTGCTGTGAGGTGGTTCCTTCTTGGTCCTCATCCCCCTTGTTAATCGGGCCCTTTTTATGTGTGGTATTTCCTACTGGGTTACTCATCCCCTTTGTAATGTTGGCTTTTGGTGTGAGTTGGTTCCTGCTGAGTTCCTAATCCACTTTATGTTGTGGGCTTTTTTTTTAAAAACATCTTTATTGGGGTATATTGCTTTAAAATGGTGTGCTAGTTTCTGCTTTACAACAAAGTGAATCAGTTATACATACACATATGTTCCCATATCTCCTCCCTCTTACGTCTCCCTCCCTATCCCACCCCGCCAGGCAGTCACAAAGCACCAAGCTGATCTCCCTGTGCTATACGGCTGCTTCCCACTAGCTATCTACCTTACGTTTGGCAGTGTATATATGTCCATGACTAGCTCTTGCTTTGTCACAGGTCAGCCTTCCCCCTCCCCATATCCTCAAGTCCATTCTCTAGTAGGTCTGTGTCTTTATTCCTGTCTTACCCCTAGGTTCTTCATGACATTTTTAAAAATTCCATATATATGTGTTAGCATATGGTATTTGTCTTTCTCTTCTTACTTCACTCTGTATGAGAAACTCTAGGTATCCACCTCATTACAAATAGCTCAATTTTGTTAATTTTTATGGCTTAGTAATATTCCATTGTATATATGTGCCACATCTTCTCTATCCATTCATCCGATGATGGGCACTTAGGTTGTTTCCATCTGTGGGCTATGGTAAATAGAGCTGCAATGAACATTTGGGTACATGACTCTGTAAATTATGGTTTTCGCAGGGTATATGCCCAAGTAGTGGGATTGCTGGGTCATATGGTAGTTCTATTTGTAATTTTTTAAGGAACCTCCATACTGTTCTCCATAGTGGCTGTACCAATTCACATTCCCACCAGCAGTGCAAGAGTGTTCCCTTTTCTCCACACCCTCTCCAGCATTTATTGTTTCTAGATTTTTTGATGATGGCCATTCTGACTGGTGTGAGATGATATCTCATTGTAGTTTAGATTTGCATTGCTCTGATGATTAATGATGTTGAGCATTCTTTCATGTGTTTGTTGGTAGTCTGTATATCTTCTTTGGAGAAATGTCTATTTAGGTCTTCTGACCATTTTTGGATTGGGTTGTTTGTTTTCTTGTTATTGAGCTGCATGTGCTGCTTGGAAATTTTGGAAATTAATCCTTTGTCAGTTCCTTCATTTGTAAATATTTTCTCCCATTCTGAGGGTTGTCTTTTGGTCTTGTTAGTGGTTTCCTTTGCTGTGCAAAAGCGTTTAACTTACATTAGGTCCCATTTGTTTACTTTTATTTTTATTTCCATTTCTCTAGGAGGTGGGTCAAAAAGGATCTTGCTGTGATTTAAATCATAGAGTGTTCTGCCTATGTTTTCCTCTGAGACTTTGATAGTTTCTGTCCTTACATTTAGGTCTTTAATCCATTTTGAGCTTATTTTTGTGTATGGTGTTAGGGAGTGTTCTAATCTCATACTTTTACATGTACCTGTCCAGTTTTCTCAGCACCACTTATTGAAGAGGCTGTCTTTTCTCCACTGTATACGCTTGCGTCCTTTATCAAAGATAAGGTGACCATATGTGCATGCGTTTATCTCTGGACTTTCTATCCTGTTCCATTGATCTATATTTCTGTTTTTGTGCCAGTACCATACTGTCGTGATTACTGTAGCTTTGTAGTATAGTCAGAAGTCAGGGAGCCTGATTCCTCCAGCTCCATTTTTCGTTCTCAAGATCGCTTTGGATATTCGGGGTCTTTTGTGTTTCCATACAAATGGTGAAATTTTTTGTTCTAGTTCTGTGAAAAATGCCAGTGGTTGTTTGATAGGGATTGCATTGAATGTGTAGATTGCTTTGTGTAGTAGAGTCATTTTCACAATGTTGATTCTTCAATCCAGGAACATGCTATATCTCTCCATCTATTTGTATCATATTTAATTTTTTTCATTAGTGTCTTACAATGATCTGCATACAGGTCTTTTGTCTACTTAGATACGTTTATTCCTAGATATTTTATTCTTTTTGTTTCAATGGTAAATGGGAGTGTTTCCTTAATTTCACTTTCAGATCTTTCATCGTTAGTGTATAGGAATGCCAGAAATTTCTGTGCATTAATTTTGTATCCTGCTACTTTACCAAATTCATTGATTAGCTCTAGTAGTTTTCCGGTAGCATCTTTAGGATTCTCTATGTATACTATCATGTCATCTTCAAAGAGTAACAGCTTTATTTCTTCTTTTCCAATTTGGATTCCTTTTATTTCCTTTTCTTCTCTGACTGCTGTGGCTAAAACTTCCAAAACTCCGTTGAATAAGAGTGGTGAGAGTAGGCAGCCTTGTGTTGTTCCTGATCTTAGTGGAAATGGTTTCAGTTTTTCACCATTGAAGACGATGTTGGCTGTCGGTTTGGCATATATGGCCTTTATTATGTTGAGGAAAATTCCCACTATGCCTATGTTCTGCAGAGTTTTTTTTTAATCATAACTGGGTGTTGAATTTTGTTGAAAGCTTTCTCTGCATCTATTGAGATGATCATATGGTTTTTCTCCTCCAATTTGTTAATATGGTGTATCACATTCATTGATATGCGTATATTGAAGAACCTTGCATTGCTGGCATAAACCCCACTTGATCTTGGTGTACATTCCTTTTAATGTGCTATTGTATTCTGTTTGATAGTAGTTTGTGGAGGACATTTGCCTATATGTTCATCAGTGATATTGGCCTGTAGTTTTCTTTCTTTGTGAAATCTTTATCTGGTTTTTGTATCAGGGTGATGGTAGCCTCATAGAATGAGTGTGGGAGTGTTCCTAACTCTGCTATACTTTGGAAGAGTTTGAGAAGGATAGGTGTTATCTCTTCTCTAAATGTTTGATAGAATTCGCCTGTGAAGCCATCTGGTCCTGGGCTTTAGTTTCTTGGAAGATTTTTAATGAGTTTCAATTTCAGTGCTTGTGATTTGTCTGCTCATATTTTCTATTGCTTCCTGATTCAGCCTTGGCAGGTTGTGCATTTCTAAGAATTTATCTATTTCCTCCAGGTTGTCCATTTTATTGGCATAGAGTTGCTTGTAGTAATGTCTCATGATCTTTTGAATTTCTGAAGTGTCAGTTATTACTTCTACTTTTTCACTTCTAATTCTATTGATTTGAGTCTTCTCCCTTTTTATCTTGCTGAGTCTAGCTAACGGTTTATCAATTTTGTATATCTTCCCAAAGAACCAGCTTTTAGTTTTATTGATCTTTGCTATCGTTTCGTTCATTTCTTTTTCATTTATTTCTGATATGATCTTTATGATTTCTTTCCTTCTCCTAACTTTGGAGTTGTTTTGTTCTTCTTTCAGTAATTGCTTTAGGTTCAAGGTTAGGTTGTTTATTCGAGATGTTTCCTGTTTCTTAAGGTAGGATTGTATTGCTATAAACTTCCCTCGTAGAAGTGCTTTTGCTGCATCCCATAGGTTTTGGGTCGTCGTGTCTCCATTGTCATTTGTTTCTAGGTATTTTTTGATTTCCTCTTTGATTTCTTCACTGATCACTTCATTATTAAGTAGTGTATTGTTTAGCCTCTATGTGTTTGTATTTTTTACAGATCGTTTCCTGTAATTGATGTCTAGTCTCATAGCATTGTAGTCGTAAAAGATACTTGATACAATTTCAATTTTCTTAAATTTACCAAGGCTTGATCTGTGATCCAAGATAGGATCTATCCTGGAAAATGTTCCATGAGTACTTGAGAAAAGTTTGTATTCTGTTGTTTTTGGATGGCATTTCCTATGAATATATATTAAGTCCATCTTAAATGTATCATTTAAAGCTTGTTTTAATGTATCATTTAAAGCTTGTGTTTCCTTATTTATTTTCCTTTTGAATGATCTGTCCATTGGTGAAAGTGTGGTGTTACAGTCCCCTGCTATGAATGTGTTACTGTCACTTTCCCCTTTTATGGCTGTTAGTATTTGCCTTATGTATTGAGGTGCTCCTACATTGGGTGCATAAATATTTACAACTGTTATATCTTCTGCTTGGATCGATACCTTCATCATTATGTAGTGTCCTTCTTTGTCTCTTGTAATAATCTTTAAAGTCTATTTTGTCTGATATGAGAATTGCTAGTCCAGCTTTCTTTTGAATTCCATTTGCATGGAATATCTTTTTCCATCCCCTCACTTTCAGTCTGTATGTGTCCCTAGGTCTGAAGTGGGTCTGCTGTAGACAGCACATAAATGGGTTTTGTTTTTGTATCCATTCAACCAGTCTGTATCTTTTGATGGAAGCATTTAATCCATTTACATTTAAGGTCATTATCGATATGTATGTTCCTATTCCCATTTTCTTAATTGTTTTGAGCTTGTTATTGTAGATCTTTTCCTTCTCTTGTGTTTCTTGCCTAGAGAAGTCCTTTAGCATTTGTTGTAAAGCTGGTTTGGTGGTGCTGAACTCTCTCAGCTTTTGCTTTTCTGTAAAGATTTTAAATTCTGCATCAAATCTGAATGAGATCCTTGCTGGGTAATCTTGGTTGTAGGTTTTTCTCCTTCATCACTCTAAATTTGTCCTGCCACTCCCTTCTAGCTTGCAGAGTTTCTGCTGAAAAATCAGTTGTTAACCTTATGCAGATTCGTTGTGTGTTATTTTTCCCTTGCTGTTTATAATATGTTTTCTTTGTATTTAATTTTTGATAGTTTGATTAATATGTGTCCTGGCGTATTTCTTCGTGGATTTATCCTGTATGGGACTCTCTTCCTTTCACATATTAAGGAAGTTTTCAACTATAATCTCTTCAAATATTGTCTCAGTCCCTTTCTTTTTGTCTTCTTCTTCTAGGACCACTTTAATTCAAATGTTGGTGTGTTTATTGTTGCCCAGAGGTCTCTGAGACTGTCCTCAGTTCTTCTCATTCCTTTATCTTTAGTCTGCTCTGCAGTAGTTATTTCCAGTATTTTATCTTCCAGGTCACTTATCCGTTCTTCTGCCTCAGTTATTCTGCTATTAATCCCTTCTAGAGTATTTTAAATTTCATTTATTGTGTTTTTCATCATTGCTTGTTTCCTCTTTACTTCTTGTAGGTCCTTGTTAAATGTTTCTTACATTTACTCTATTCTATTTCCAAGATTTTGGATCATCTTTACTATCATTATTCTGAATTCTTTTTCAGGTATACTGCCTATTTCCTCTTCATTTGTTAGGTCTGGTGGGTTTTTACCTTGCTCCTTCATCTGCTGTGTGTTTTTCTGTCTTCTCATTTTGCTTATCTTACTGTGTTTGGGGTCTCCTTTTTGCAGGCTGCAGATTCGTAGTTCCTGTTGTTTTTGGTGTCTGTCCCCAGTGGCTACAGTTGGTTCAGTGGGTTCTGTAGGCTTCCTGGTGGAGGGGAGTAGTGCCTGTGTTCTGGTGGATGAGGCTGGATCTTGTCTTTCTGGTGGACAGGTCCACGTCTGGTGGTGTGTTTTGGGGTGTCTCTGGCCTTTTACGATTTTAGGCAGCCTCTCTGCTAATGGGTGGGGTAGTGTTCCTGTCTTGCTAGTTGTTTGGCATAGGGTGTCCAGCACTGTAGCTTGCTGGTCGTTGAGTGAAGCTGGGTCTTGGTGTTGAGATGGAGATCTCTGGGAGGTTTTCACCCTTTGATATTATGTAGAGCTGGGAGGTCTCTTGAGGACCAGTGTCCTGAAGTTGGCTCTCCCACCTCAGAGGCACAGCACTCCTGGCTGGAGCACCAAGAGGCTTTCATCAACACGGCTCAGAATAAAAGGGAGAAAAAGTAGAAAGAAAGAAAGACAGAGGATAACATAAAGTAAGATAAAATAAAATGAAATAATTAAAATAAAAAAGTTATAAAGAGAAAAATTTTTTAAAAGCAAAGCTGTACAGAGGAAAATCTTACATAGAAGCATACACATACACACTTACATAAAGAGGAAAAGGGGAAAAAATAATATATCTTGCTCTCAAAGTCCACCTCCCCAATTTGGGATGATTGTCTATTCAGGTATTCCACAGATGCAGGGTATATAAAGTGATTGTGGAGATTTAATCTGATACATCTGAGGCTGCTAGGAGAAATTTCCATTTCTCTTCTTTGTTCGCACAGCTTCCAGGGGCTCAGCTTTGAGTTTGGCTCCACCTCTGTGTGTAAGTTGCCTGAGGGCGTCTGTTCTTCGCTCAGATAGGATGGGGTTAAGGGAGCAGCTGATTCAGGTGCTCTGGCTCACTCAGGCCGGGAGGAGGGAGGGGCATGGAGTGCAGCGCGTGCCTGCGGCTGCAGAGGCTGGCGTGACGCTGCACCAGCCTGAGGCGCGCCGTGCGTTCTCCCAGGGAAGTTGTCCCTGGATCACGGGACCCTGGCAGTGGCGGGCTGCACAGGCTCCTGGGAGGGGTGGTGTGGACAGTGACCTGTGCTCGTCCACAGGCTTCTTGGTGGCGGCAGCAGCAACCTTAGCGTCCCATGCCTGTCTCTGGTGTCCTCGCTGTTAGCCGCGGCTCACGCCCATCTCTCGAGCTCCTTTAAGCAGTGCTCTTAATCCCCTCTCCTCGTGCACCAGGACACAAAGAGGTAAGAAAATGTCTCTTGTCTCCGGCAGCTCCAGCCTTTCCCGGACTCCCTCCTGGGTAGCCGTGGTGCACCAACCCCTTCAGGCTGTGTTCACGCCGCCAGTCCTCCCCCTGCGATCCGACCGAAGCCCGAACCTCAATTCCCAGCTCCCACTCGCCGTGGTGAGTCCCCGTCGGCACCAATCCTCTGTGCAGGAATCTCCCTGCTTTTCCGTCTGCACCCCTGTTGCTGTGCTCTCCTCTGCCACCCACAGTCTCCGCCCACCAAGGGGCTTCCTAGTGTGTGGAAACCTTTCCTCCTTCACAGCTCCCTCCCACTGGTGCAAGTCCTGTCATTATTCTTTTGTCTCTGTTTATTCTTTTTACTTTTGCCCTACCCAGGTACATAGGGAGTTTCTTGCCTATTGAGAGGTCTGAGGTCTTCTGCCAGTGTTCAGTGGGTGTCCTGTAGGAGCAGTTCCACAAGTAGATGTATTTCGGATGTATCTGTATGGTGGAAGTTGATCTCTGCTTCTTACACTTCTGGCATTTTCCTTAACTCCTCTATGTGGGCCCTAATGTATGAGGTGGTTCCTGCTTGGTTCCTCATCCCCTTGGAGATGTGAGCTTTTGTTGTAAGGTGATTCCTGCCTGGTTCCTTATCCAAGTTCTGATGTGGGCCCTTTGGTGTGTGGTGGTTTCTGCTTGGTTCTTCGTCCCCTTTGTCATGTGGGCCATTTGTTTTGATGTGGCTCCTGCTTGACTCCTCATCCCTTTTGTGATGTAGCCTTTGGTGTGAGGTGGGTCCTGCTGGGTTCCTCATCCCTTTGTGATGTGGACCCTTTGGTGTGAGGCTGTTCCTGCTGGGTTCCTCATCCATTTGGTGTTTTGGGCCCTTTTTGTGATTTGGTTCCAGCTGCGTTCCTCATCCCCTGTGTGATGTTGCCTTTTGGTGTGAGGTGGTTCATGTTGGGTTGCTGCCACCCTTTGTGATGTAGACCACTTGGTGTTAGGTGTTTCCTGCTGGGTTCCTCTTCCAATTTTTGATATGGTCCATTTGGGGTGAGGTTGCTCCTGCTTGGTTACTCATCCACTTGGTTACTCATCCACTTGGTGATGTGGGCCCTCTGGTGTGATGTGGTTCCCGCTTGGCTCCTCATCCCCCTTGTGATGCGGGCTTTTGTTTTGAGGTGGTTCCTGCTGGGTTCTTCATCCCCTGTGAAATGTGGACCATTTTGAGGTGGTTCCTGCTGGGTTCCTCATCCGTTTTGTATTGTGGGCCCTTTGTGTGAAGTGGTTACTGCTATGTGCCTCATCCCCACTGTGATGTTGGCTTTCGGTGTGAGGTGGCTTGTGCTGGGTTCCTCATCCCCTATATGATGTGGACTCTTGGTGTGAGGTGGTTCCTGCTGCATTCTTCATCCCGCTTGTGATGTGGGCTTTTGGTGTGAGGTGGTTCCTGCTGCGTTCTTCATCCGCTTTTCAATATGGGGCCTTTGGTGTGAGATGGTTCTTTCTTGGTTCCTCATCCCCTTTTTGATGTGGGCTTTTGCTTTGAGGTGGTTCCTGCTAGGTTCCTCATAACCTTTGTGATGGGGACCATTTGGTGTGAGGTGGTTTCTGCTGGGTTCTTCATCCCCTTTGTTATGTTGGCCCTTTGCTGTCAGGTTATTCCTGCTGGGTTACTCATCCACTATGTGATGTGAATTTTGGTGTGAGGTGGATCCTGCTGCATTCCTCATCTCCTTTGTGATGTGGGCTTTTGGTGTGAGGAGTTTTCTGCTGGGTTCCTCATCCCATTTGTGATGTGGGACCTTCGGTTTGAGGTGGCACCTAGTGGGTTCCTCCTCCTCTTTGTGACATGGACCCCTTGGTGTGAGGTGGTCCCAGCTGGGTTATTCAGCGCCTTTGTGATATAGGCCCTTTGTGCCAGGTGGTTCCTGCTTGTTTCCTCATCACCTTTGTGATGTGAGCCCTTTGGTGTAAAGTGGTACATGTTTGGCTCCTCATCCCCTTTGTGATGTGGGCCCTTTTGTGTGAAGTGGCTCCTGCTGGGTTCCTCATCCCTTTGTGATGTGGGCTTTTGGTGTTAGGTGGCTTCTGCTTGGTTCCTCTCGTTTGTGATGTGGGCTTTTGGTGAGATAGAGTCTGCTTGATTCCTCATCCGCTTTGTGATGTGGACCATAGTGTGAGGGTTCCTGCATGGTTCCTGATGCCCTTTGGGATGTGGCCTTTTGTTATGAAGTGGTTACTTTTTGGATCTTCATCCCTTCGTGATATGGACCCTTTGGTGTGAGGTCGTCCCTGTTGGGTTCCTCATCCCTTTTGTAATGTGGGGTTTTGGTGTGACATGGTTCCTGCTGGGTTCCTCATCCCTTTCAAAAGGGGATGAGGAACCGAGCAGGAAACACCTCACAACAAAGGGTACACATCAGAAAGGGGATGAGGAACCCATCAATAGCCACCTCACAACAAAGGGTCCACAGCACATATGGAATGAGGAACACAGCAGGAACCACCTCACACAAAAAGCCCACATCAAAAAGGTGACGAGGAACCCAGCAGGAGCTAACTCACACCAAAGGCCCACATTACATAGGGGATGAGGAACCCAGCAAGAACAAGCTCACACGAATGGGTCCACATCACAGAGGGGATGAGGTTCCCATTAGAATCCACCTCACAACAAAACCGCACATCGCAAAGGGAATGAGGAACACAGCAGGAACCACTTCACACCCAAGGGTCCACATCACAAAGAGGATGAGGAACCCAGCAGGAACAACTTCACACCAAAAGTCTACATCGCAAACGGAATGAGGAAACCAGCAGGAACCACCGACATCAGAAACTGCATGAGGAAACAAGTAGGAACCACCTCACACCAAAGGATCCACATCACAAAGGGGATGAGAAAACAAGTAACCACCTCACACTAAAAGTCAGTATCACAAGGTAGATGAGGAACCCAGCAAGAAACACCTAACACCAAACGCCCACATTACAAAGGGGATGAGGTACCCAGCAAGAACCACTTCACATATAATGGTCCACATTAAAATCGGGATGAGGAACCCAGCAGAAACCACCTCACACCAAAAGCCCACATTACATAAGGAATTAGGAAACGAGCAGGAACCACTTCGCACCAAAAGCACACATCGCAAATGGGATGACAAACCCAGCTGGATCCACAAACCCAATAGCCCACATCACAAAGGCACACATCGCAAATGGGATGACAAACCCAGCTGGATCCACAAACCCAATAGCCCACATCACAAAGGGGATGAGGGACCAAGGTGGAACCACTTCAAGACAAAAATGACATCACATAGTGTATGAAGAAACCGGCAGGAGCCACCTCCCACCATAGGGCCCAGATCACAAAGGGCATGAGGACCCCAGCAAGATCCACTTCACACCCAATGGCCCACATCAAAAAGGGGATGAGGAACCAAGCGGGAACCACCTGACACTAAAAGCCCACATCACATAGGGGATAAGAAACCCAGCAGGAACAACCGCACACCAAAGAACACTGATCACAAAGTGGATGAGGAACCCAGCAGGAACCACCAAACCAAAGGGCCCACATTACAAAGGGAATGAGTAACCCAGCAGGAAGTGTGTCACAACAAAGGGTCCACATCACAAACGGGATGAGTAACCCAGTAGGAACCACCTCACACCAAAGGGCCCACATCACAAAGCGGATGAGGAACCCAGCAGAAACCACTTCACACCAAAAGCCCACATCACAAAGGGGATGTGGAACCAAGAAAGAACCATCTGACACCAAAGGGCCCATATCGCAAAGGAAAGGAGTAACCCAGCAGGATCCACCTCACACCAAAAGCCCACATCACAAAGGGGATGAGGAACGCAGCAGGAACCACCTCACACCAAAAGCCCACATAACAAAGGGGATAAGGAACCACGCTGGAAACAATTCACAGCAAACGACCAACATCACAAAGGGGATAAAACCAAGCAGGAACCACCTCAAACCAAAGGGCCCACATCAGAATGGGGAAGAGGAACCAAGCAGGAACCACCTCACACCACAAGTCCACATCAGAAGGGCATGAGGAACAAAGCAGGGACCACCTCAAAACAAAGCACCCACATCACAAAGGGGATGAGGTATCCAGCAGGATCCACTTCACACCCAAGGGTCCACATCACAAAGGGGATGAGGCACCCATGAGAAACCACCCCACAGGAAAAGCCCACATCACAAAGGGGATGAGGGACCCAGCAGGAACCTACTCACACCAAGGGTCCCGCATCACAAACGGGATGAAAACCCAGCAGGAGCCACCTCAAATGAAAATCTCATATTGCAAAGGTGATGAAGAAACCAGGATGAACCACCTCACGGCAAAAGCCCACATCACTAAGGGGATGAATAACCCAGCAGGAACAAACTCACACCAAAGGGCCCACATCACAAAGGGGACGAGGTACCCAGCAGGAACTACCTCACACAAGTCCACATCACAAGGGCATGAAGAAAGAAGCAGTGACCACCTCACACCAAAGGGCCCACATCACAAAGGGGATGAGAAACCAAGCAGGAAGCACCTCACATCAAAAGCCCATTTCACACATGGGATGAGGAATCCAGCAGGAACCACCTAACAGCAAAGGGACCAAATCACAAAGGGGATGACAGACCCAGCAGGAACCACCTCACACCAAAGGGCTCACACCTCAAGGGGGATGAGGAACCAAGCAGGAACGAACTCACACCAAATCCCACATTACAAAGGGGTTGAGGATCCAACCATGAACCACATCTCACATTAGGGCGCACATAGAGGAGTTGAGGAAAATGGCAGAAGTGTAAAACGCGGAGATCACCTTCCTCCCCACAGATACATCCGAAATACATCTACTTGTGGAACTACTCCTACAGGACACACACTGAACGCTGGCAGAAGACCTCAGACTTCCCAATAGGCAAGAAATTCCCCACGTACCTGGGTAGGGCAAAAGTAAAAAGAATAAACAGAGACAAAAGAATAACGACAGGACTTGCACCAGTGGGAGGGAGCTGTGAAGGAGGAAAGGTTTCCACACACTAGGAAGCCCCTTCGTAGGCGGAGACTGCGGGTGGCGGAGAAGAGCACAGAAACAGCACTGTGGAGGGCAAAGTGGGGAGATTCCCGCACAGAGAATTGGTGCTGACCGGGACTCACCAGGTTGAGTGGGAGCTGGGAGTTGAGGCTCGGGCTTCAGTCGGATCGCACGGGGAGGACTGGCGGTGTGAACACAGCCTGAAGGGGTTAGTGCACCACAGCTAGCCGGGACGGAGTCCGGGAAAACTCTGGAGCTGGCGAAGAGACAAGAGATGTATTCTTACCTCTTTGTGTCCTGGTGCGCAAGGAGAAAGGATTAAGAGCGCTGCTTAAAGGAGCTCCAGAGACGGGCGTGAGCCATGGCTAACAGCGTGGACCACAGAGACGGGCATGAGACGCTAAGGCTGCTGCTGCCGCCACCAAGAATCCTGTGGGCGAGCACAGGTAACTGTCCACACCACCCCTCCCGGGAGCCTGGGCAGCCCGCCACTGCCAGGGTCCCGTGATCCAGGGACAACTTCCCCGGGAGAACGCACGGCGTGCCTCAGGCTGGTGCAGCGTCACGCAGGCCTCTGCCACTGCAGGCTCGCCCCGCACTCCGTGCCCTTCCCTCCCCCCGGCCTGACTGAACCAGAGCGCCCAAATCAGCTGCTCACTTAACCCCTTCCTGTATGAGCAAAAAACAGCTGCCCTCAAGTGACTTACAGGCAGAGGTGGAGACAAACCCAAAGGTGAACACCAGGGAGCTGTGGGAACAAAGAGAAATGGAAATTTCTCCCAGCAGCCTCAGATGTATCAGATTAAATCTCCACAATCAACTTGATATACCCTGCATCTGTGGAATACCTGAATAGAAAACGAATCATCCCAAACAGTGTAGGTGGACTTTGAGGGCAAGATATTTTTTTCTCTGCTTTTTCTTTTTATGTGAGATTTCTGTCTGTATAGCTTTGCTTTTTAAAAATTTTTATACTACTTTTTATTTTAATAACTTTATTTTATCTTATGTTATTTTATCCTCTATCTTTCTTTCTACTTTTTCTCCCTTTTATGCTAAGCCATGTTAATGACAGGCTCTTGGTGCTACAGCCAGGAGTTAGTGCTGTGCCTCTGAGGTAGGAGAGCCAACTTCAGGACACTGGTCCTCAAGAGACCTCCCAGCACTACGTAAAATCAAATGGCAAAAACTTCGCAGAGATCTCCATCTCAACACCAAGACCCAGCTTCACTCAATAACCAGCAAGCTACAGTGCAGGACACCCTATGCCAAACAACTAGCAAGACAGGAACACAACCCCACCCGTTAGCAGAGAGGCTGCCTAAAATCGTAAAAAGGCCACAGACACCCCAAAACACACCATCAGACGTGGACCTGTCCACCAGAAAGACAAGTTCCAGGCTCTTCCACCAGAAGACAGGCACTACTCCCCTCCACTAGGAAGCCTACACAACCCACTGAACCAACTCTAGCCACTGGGGAAAGACACCAAAAACAACGGGAACTACGAACCTGTAGCCAGCAAAAAGGAGACCCCAAACACAATCAAGTAAGCAAAATGAGAAGACAGAAAAACACACAGCAGATGAAGGAGTAAGATAAAAACCCACCAGACCTAACAAATGAAGAGGAAATAGGCAGTCTACCTGAAAAAGAATTCAGAATAATGATAGTAAAGATGATCAAAATCTTGGAGATAGAATAGAGAAAATGTAAGAAACATTTAACAAGGACCTACAAGAACTAAAGAGGAAACAAGCAATGATGAAAAACACAATAAATGAAATTTAAAATACTCTAGAAGGGATTAATAGCAGAATAACTGAGGCAGAAGAACGGATAAGTGACCTGAAAGATAAAATAGTGGAAATAATTACTGAAGAGTAGAATAAAGAGAAAATAATGCAAACAACTATGGACATTCTCAGAGACCTCTGGGACAACTTTAAACACACCAATATTCGAATTAAAGTGGTTCCAGAAGAAGAAGAGAAAAAGAAAGGGACTGAGAAAATATTTGAAGAGATTATAGTTGAAAACTTCCCTAATATGGGAAAGGAAATAGGTAATCAAGTCGAGGAAGCACAGAGAGTCCCATATGGATAAATCCAAGAAGAAACACGCCAAGACACATATTAATCAAACTATGAAAAATTAAATACAAAGAAAACATATTAAAAGAAGCAGGGGAAAAACAACAAATAGCACACAAGGGAATCCCTATAAAGTTAACAGCTGTTCTTTCAGCAGAAACTCTGCAAGCCAGAAGGGAGTGGCAGGACAAATTTAAAGTGATGAAGGAGAAGAACCTACAACCAAGATTACCCAGCAAGGATCTCATTCAGATTTGATGCAGAATTTAAAATCTATACAGACAAGCAAAAGCTGAGAGAGTTCAGCACCACTAAACCAGCATTACAACATATGCTAAAGGACTTCTCTAGGCAAGAAACACAAGAGAAGAAAAAGATCTACAATAACAAGCCCAAAACAATTAAGAAAATGGGAATAGGAACATACATATCTATAATTACCTTAAATGTAAATGGATTAAACGCTTCCATCAAAACATACACACTGGCTGAATGGATACAAAAACAAAACCCAACAATTAAGAAAATGGGAATAGGAACATACATATCTATAATTACCTTAAATGTAAATGGATTAAACGCTTCCATCAAAACATACACACTGGCTAAATGGATACAAAAACAAAACCCATTTATGTGCTGTCTACAAGAGACCCACTTCAGACCTAGGGACACATACAGACAGTGAGGGGATGGAAAAAGATATTCCATGCAAATGGAAATCAAAAGAATGCTGGACTAGCAATTCTCATATCAGACAACATAGACTTTAAAATAAAGATTATTACAAGAGACAAAGAAGGACACTACATAATGATCAAGGGATCGATCCCAGAAGAAGATATAAAAATTGTAAATATTTATGGACCCAACATAGGAGCACCTCAATACATAAGGCAAATACTAACAGCCATAAAAGGGGAAAGTGACAGTAAGATATTCATAGTAGGGGACTTTAACACCCCACTATCACCAATGGACAGATCATCCAAAATGAAAATAAATAAGGAAACACAATCTTTAAATGATACATTAAACAATTGATTAATTGATATTCATAGCAAATGCCATCCAAAAACAACAGAATACACATTTTTCTCAAGTACCCATGGAACATTCTCCAAGATAGATCCTATCTTGGATCACAAATCAAGCCTTGGTAGATTTAAGAAAATTGAAATTGTATCAAGTATCTTTTACGACCACAGTGCTATGACACTAGATATCAATTACAGGAAAAGATTTGTAAAAAATACAAACACATGGAGGCTAAACAATACACTATTTAATAACGAAGTGATCACTGAAGAAATCAAAGAGGAACTCAAAAAATACCTAGAAACAAATGACAATGGAGACACGACGACCCAAAACCTATGGGATGCAGCAAAAGTAGTTCTATGAGGGAAGTTTATAGCAATACAATCCTACCTTAAGGAACAGAAAACATCTCGAATAAACAACCTAACGTTGAAACTAAAGCAATTACTGAAAGAAGAACAAAACAACTCCAAAGTTAGGAGAAGGAAACAAATCATAAAGATCATATCAGAAATAAATGAAAAAGAAATGATAGCAAAGATCAATAAAACTAAAAGCTGGTTCTTTGAGAAGATAAACAAAATTGATAAACCATTAGCCAGACTCATCAAGGTAAAAACAGAGAAGACTCAAATCAATAGAATTAGAACTGTAAAAGGAGAAGTAACAAACTGACACTGCAGAAATACAAAAGATCATGATACATTACTACAAGCAACTCTATGCCAATAAAGTGGACAACCTGGAGGAAATAGACAAATTCTTAGAAATGCACAACCTGCCAAGGCTGAATCAGGAAGCAATAGAAAATATGAGAAGACAAAACACAGGCACTGAAATTGAAACTGTGATTAAAAATCTTCCGACAAACAAAAGCTCAGGACCAGATGGCTTCACAGGCGAATTCTATCAATCATTTAGAGAAGAGATGACACCTATCCTTCTCAAGCTCTTCCAAATTATAGCAGAGGGAGGAACACTCCCAAACTCATTCTACGAGGCCACCATCACCCTGATACAAAAACCAGACAAACATGTCACAAAGAAAGAAAACTACAGGCCAATATCACTGATGAACATAGATGCAAATGTCCTCCACAAACTACTATCAAACAGAATCCAACGGCATATTAAAAGGAATGTACACCATGATCAAGTGGGGTTTATTCCAGCAATGCAAGGATTCTTCAATATATGCAAATCGATCAACGTGATACACCATATGAACAAATTGAAGAAGAAAAACGATATGATAATCTCAATAGATGCAGAGACAGCTTTCAACAAAATTCAACACCCAGTTATGATAAAATCCCTGCAGAAATTAGGCATAGAGGGAATTTTCCTCAACATAATAAAGGCCATATATGCCAAACCGACAGCCAAATAACAGAAAAACAAACAACCCAATCCAAAAATGGGCAGAAGACCTAAATAGGCATTTCTCAAAAGAAAGTATACAGACTGCCAACAAGCACATGAAAGAAAACTCATCATTAATCACTAGAGTAACGCAAATCAAAACTACAATGAGACATCATTTCACACCGGTCAGAATGGGCATCATCAAAAAATGTAGAAACAATAAATGCTGGAGAAGCTGTGGAGAAAAGGGAACACTCTTGCACTGCTGGTGGGAATGTGAATTGGTACAGCCACTACGGAGGACAGTATGGAGGTTCCTTAGAAAACTACAAATAGAACTATCGTATAACCAGTAGCTAGTGGGAAGCTGTCCCATAGCATAGGGAGATCAGCTCTGTGCTTTGTGAACACTTAGAGGGGTGAGATAGGGAGGGTGGGAGGGAGAGAGACGCAAGAGGGAAGACATATGGGAACATATGTATATGCATAACTGAGTTACATTATTATAAACCAGAAAGCAACACACCATTGTAAAGCAATTATACTCCAATAAAGATGTAAAATAAAATAAAAGGTAATGAGGGCTTCCCTGGTTGCACAGTGGTTAAGAATCCACCTGCCGATGCAGGGGACAGGGGTTCCTGCCCTGGTCTGGGAGTATCCCACATGCCGCGGAGCGGTTGGGCCCATGAGCTATGGCCGCTGAGCCTGTGCGTCCGGAGACTGTGCTCCGCAACGGGAGAGGCCACAACAGTGAGAGGCCTGTGTACCAAAAAAATAAATATACAGGATAAAAGGTAATGAGAAGTCACAGATGGAGAAAACAAACTTATGGTTACCAGGCAGGAAGGGGGGAGGAGGGAGGGATAAACTGAGAGATTGGGATTGACATATACACACTATACTATATATAAAACAGACAACTAATAAGGACCTAATGTATAGCAGAGGGAATGCTACTTAGTACTCTATAATGGCCTATATCAGAAAAAAATCTAAAAGAGGATGAATATATGAATATGTATAACTGATTCAAATTGCTGTATACCTGAAACTGACACAACATTCTAAATCAACTGTATTCCAAAAAAATTTTTACTTTAAAAAATGAAAAAAAAAAAAAACTTGAGGAACCCAGCAGGAACCACCTCACACCAAAAGGTCCTTATCACAAAGGGGATGAGGTAGCAAGAAGAAACCACCTCACACCATATCCTACATCACAAAGGGGATGAGGATCCAAGTAGGAGCCAGCTGACACATAAGGGCCCACATAGAGGAGTTGAGGAAAATAGCAGAAGTGTAGGATGCGGATATCACCTTCCTTCCCACAGATACATCCGAAATACATCTACTTGTGGAACTGCTTCTAGAGAACACCCACTGAACGCTGGCAGAAGACCTCAGACCTCCCAATAGGCAAGAAATTCCCCACGTACCTGGGTAGGGCAAAAGTAAAAAGAATAAACAGAGACAAAAGAATAGCGACAGGACCTGCACCAGTGGGAGGGATCTGTGAAGGACGAAAGGTTTCCACACACTAGGAAGCCCCTTCGTGGGCGGAGACTGCGGGTGGCAGAGGGCAGCACAGCAAAAGGGGTGCGGAGGGCTAAGCAGGGAGATTCCCGCACAAAGAATCGGTGCCGACCAGCACTCACTGGCCCGAGAGGCTTGTCTGCTCACCCACTGGGGTGGGCGGGGAATGGGAGCTAAGGCTCGGGCTTCGGTCGGATCGCAGGGAGAGGACTGGCGGCGTGAACACAGCCTGAAGGGGTTAGTGCACCACGGCTACCCGGAGGGAGTTCGGGGAGAATTGTGGAGCTGGCAAAGAGAACAGACATTTTCTTACCTCTTTGTTTCCTGGTCCGCGAGGAGAGGGGGTTAAGACCGCTGCTTAAAGGAGCTCCAGAGACGGGCACAAGCCGCGGCTAACAGCGCAGACCCTACAGATGGGCATGAGACGCTAAGGCTGCTGCTGTCGGCACCAAGAAGCCTGTGGGCGAGCACAAGTAACTGTCCACACAACCCCTCCTGTCAGCCTGTGCAGCCCGCCACTCCCAGGGTCCCGTGATACAGGGACAACTTCCCCGGGAGAATGCATGGCGGTCATCAGGCTGGTGCAACGTCACGCCGGCCTCTGCCGCTGCAGTCTCGCCCTGCACTCTGTGCCCCTCCGTCACCCGGCCTGAGTGACCCACAGCGCCCGAATCAGCTGCTCCCTTAACCCCGTCCTTTCTGGGCGAAGAACAAACGCCCTCAGGCGACTTACACGCAGAGGCAGAGGCAAACCCAAAGCTGAACCCAAGGAGGTGTGCGAAGAAAGAAGAGAAACAGAAATTTCTCCCAGCAGCCTCAGATGCAGCGGATTAAATCTCCACAATCAACTTAATATACGCTGCATCTGTGGAATAACAGAAGAGACAATAAATCATTCCAAATTGGGGAGGTGGACTTTGAGAGCAAAATATATTATTTTTTCCCTTTTCCTCTTTATGTGTGTATTTCTATGCTTCTGTGAGATTTCGTCTGTATAATGTTGCTTTCACCATTTGTCCTAAGTTTCTGTCCATCCGTTTTTTCTTCTTTTCTAAAAAATTATTTTCTTAATAACTATTTTTTATTTTAATAACTTTATTTTATCTTACTTTATTTTATCCTCTTTCTTTCTACATTTTCTCCCGTTTATTCAGAGCCGTGTTGATGAAAGGCTCTTGGTGCTCCAGCCAGGAGTCAGTGCTGTGCCTCTGTGGTGGGAGAGCCAACCTCAGGACACTGGGCCTCAAGAACCTCCCAGCTCGACGTAATAGCAAATGGAAGAAACCTCCCAGAGATCTCCATCTCAACACCAAGACCCAGCTTCACTCAACGACCAGCAAGCTACAGTGCTGGACACCCTATGCCAAACAACTAGCAAGACAGGGACACAACCCCACTCATTAGCAGAGAGGCTGAGTTACATTATTATAAACCAGAAAGCAACACACCATTGTAAAGCAATTATACTCCAATA
>NW_020172143.1:0-96942 GCF_003031525.2 Neophocaena asiaeorientalis asiaeorientalis
CTCAAGACTGCTTTGGCTATTCGGTGTCTTTTGTGTTTCCACACAAACTGTAAAGTTTTTTGTTCTAATTCTGTGAAAAATGCCATTGGTAATTTGATAGGGATTGCATTGAATGTGTAGATTGCTTTGGGTAGATTTGCATTTTCACAGTATTGATTCTTCCAATAAAAGAACATGGTATATCTCTTCATCTATTTGTGTCATCTTTGATTTCTTTCATCAGTGTCGTGTAGTATTCGGAGTACAGGTCTTTTGTCACCTTAGGTAGGTTTATTCCTAGGTATTTGATTCTTTTGGGTACAGTGGTAAATGGGACTGTTTCCTTGATTTCTCTTTCTGATCTTTCATTGTTAGTGTATAGGACTGCAAGAGCTTATGTTGTATTAATTTTGTATCTTGCAACTTTACCAAATTCATTGATCAGCTCTAGTAATTTAGGATTTTCTACATAAAGGATCATGTCATCTGCAAACAGTGACAGTTTTACTTCTTTGTTTCTAATTTGGATTCCTTTTATTTCTTTCTCTTCTCTGATTGTCATGGCTAGGACTTCCAAAACTATGTTGAATAATAGTAGTAAGAGTGGACATCCTTGTTTTTTTTCCTGATCTTAGAGGAAATGCTTTCAGTTTTTCACCATTAAGAATTATGTTTCTGGGCTTCCCTGGTGGCACAGTGGTTGAGAGTCCACCTGCCGATGCAGGGGACACGGGTTCGTGCCCCAATCCGGGAAGGTCCCACATGCTGTGGAGCGGCTAGGCCTGTGAGCCATGGCCGCTGAGCCTGCATGTCCAGAGCCTGTGCTCTGCAACAGGAGAGGCCACAACAGTGAGAGGCCTGTGTACTGCAGAAAAAAAAAAAGAATTATGTTTGCTGTGGGTTTGTCACATATAGCCTTTATTATGTTGAGGTAGGTTCCCTCTATGCCCACTTTCTAAAGAGTTTTTAATCATAAATCAGTGTTGAATTTCATCAAAAACTTTTTCTGCATCTATTGAGGTGATCATATTGTCTTTATTCTTCAATTTGTTGATATAGAGTACCACACTGATTGATTTGCATTTATTGAAGAATCCTTGAACCCCTGGAATAAATCCCACTTGATCATGGTGTATGATTCTTTTACTGTGTTGTTGGATTCTGTTTGCTAGTATTTTGTTGAGGACTTTTGCATCTATGCTCATCAGTGATGTTGGCCTATAACTTTCTTTTTGTGATGCCTTTGGCTGGCTTTGGTATTAGGGTGATGGTGGCCTCATAGAATGAGCTTGGGAGTGTTCCTTCCTCTGCAATTTTTTGGAAAAATTTGAGAAGGATGGGTGTTAACTCTTCTCTAAATATTTGATAGAATTTGCCTGTGAGGCCATCTGGTCCTGGAATTTTGTTTGTTTGAAGATTTTTAATGACAATTTCAATTTTATTACTTGTGACTCATCTGTTTATATTTTCTATTTCTTCCTGTTTCAGTCGTGGAAGATTTTACCTTTCTAAGAATTTGTCCATTCTTCCAGGTTGTGCATTCTCTCGACATATAGTTTTTTATGGTTTCTCTTATGATCCCTGTATCTGTGGTGTCTGTTGTAATTTCTCCTTTCTGATTTCTAATTTTATTGATTTGAATCCTCTCCATTTTTTTCCTGATGAGTCTGGCTAAAGGTTTATCAATTTCATTTATCTTCTCAAAGAACCAGCTTTTTGTTTCATTGATTTTTGTTATTGTTTTCTTTGTTTCTATTTCATTTTTTCTGCTCTGATTTTTATGCTTTCTTTCCTTCTACTCACTTTGGGGATTTTATTTTGTTGTTGTTCTTTCTCTAGTTGCTTTAGGTGTAAGATTAGTTTGTTTATTTGAGATTTTTCTTTTTTCTTGAGGTAGAATTGTATTGTTATAAACTTCCCACTTAGAGCTGCTTTTTCTGCATCCAATAGGTTTTGGCTCATCATGGTTTCACTGTCATTTGTTTTCATGTATTTTTTAATTTCTTCTTTGATTTCTTTAGTGATAACTTGGTTATTTAATAGCATATTGTTTAGCTTCCATGTATTTGTATTTTTTACAGTTTTTTTCCTGTAATTGATTTCTAATCTCATAGTGCTGTGCTTGGAAAAGATGCTTGATATGATTTCAGTATTCTTAAATTTGCCAAGGCTTGATTTCTGACCCAAGATGTGATCTATCCTGGACAACGTTCCGTGTGAACTTGAGAAGAAAGTGTATTCTGCTGCTTTTGGATAGAATGTCCTATAAATGTCAATTGAGTCTATCTGGTCTATTGTGTCATTTAAAGCTTGTGTTTCCTTATCAATTTTCTGTCTGGATGATCTGTCCAGTGGTCTAAGTGGGGTGTTAAAGTCCCCTAATATAATTGTGTTACTGTTGATTTCACTTTTATGGCTGTAAACATTTGCCTTATGTATTCAAGTGCTCCTATGTTGGGTGCATAAATATTTACAATTGTTATATATTTTTCTTGGATTGATCCCTTGATCATTATGTAGTGTCCTTCCATGTCTCTTGTAACAGGCTTTGTTTTAAAGTCTGTTTTGTCTTATATGAGTATTGCTACTCCAGCTTTCTTTTGATTTCCATTTGCATAGAATACCTTTTTTCATCCCCTCACTTTCAGTCTGTATGTGTTCCTAGGTCTCAAGTAGGTCTCTTTAGACAGCATATATACAGGTCTTGTTTTTGTATCCATTCAGCAAGTCTGTGGCTTTTGTTGGAGCATTTTATCCATTTACATTTAAGGTAATTATCAATATGTATGTTCCTATTGCCATTTTGTTAATTGTTTTGGGTTTGTTTTTGTAGGTTTTTTTCTTCTCTTGTGTTTTTTTCACCTAGAGAATTTCCTTTAGCATTTGCTGTAAAGCTGGTTTGGTGGTGCTAAATTCTCTTAACTTTTGCTGGTCTGTAAAATTTTTATTTCTCCATAAAATCTGAATGAGATCCTTGTTCGGTAAAGTAATTTTAGTTGTAGATTTTTCCTTTTCATCACTTTAAATATATCCTGCCACTCCCTCTGGCCTGCAGAGTTTCTGCTGAAAAATCTACAGATAATCTTATGGGGATTCCCTGGTGTGTTATTTTTTGTTTTCCCCTTGATGCTTTTAATATTTTTCTTTGGATTTAATTTTTGTCAGTTTGATTATTATATGTCTTGGCATGTTTCTCCTTGGATTTATCCTGAGTGGGACTCTCTGCACTTCCTGGACTTGGGTGGCTATTTCCTTTCCCATGTTAGGGAGGTTTTTGACTATAATCTCTTCAAATATTTTCTCAGAACGTTTCTCTTTCTCTTCTTCTTCTGGGACCCCAATAATTTGAATGTTGGTGAATTTAATGTTGTCCCAGATGTCTCTGAGACTGTCTACATTTCTTTTCATTATTTTTTTCTTTATTCTGCTCCTCAGCAGGTATTTTCGCCATTCTGTGTTCCAGCTTCCTATTCATTTATCTGCCTCAGTTATTCTGCTATTGATTCCTTCTAGTGTAGTTTTCATTTCAGTTGTTATGTTGTTGATCTCTGCATGTTTGTTCTTTAGTTCTTCTAGTTCCTTGTTAAACATTTCTTGTATTTTCTCAATCCATGCTTCCTTCTATTTCTGAGATTTTGGATCATCTTTACTATCATTACTTTGATTTCTTTTTCAGGTAGGTTGCCTATTTACTCTGCATTTATTTGTTCTTGTAGGTTTTTACCTTGCTGCTTTGTCTGTAACATATATTTTTGTCATCTCATTGTTTTAAATGGTTTAGGTTGTGTTCCTGTCTTCCAGGCTGTTTGGCCTGAGGCCTTCAGCACTGGAGTTTGCAAGCAATTGGGTGGAGCTGGGTCTTGGTGCCAAACTGAGAACCTCTGGGAGAGCTCACACTGATTAATATTCCCTGGTGTCTGAGATTCTCTGTTAGTCCAGTGGCTTGGACTCAGCACTTCCACCACAGGTGCTCAGGCCTGACCCCCGGCCTGGGAACCAAGACCTCACAAGCTGCAATGGCATGGCAAAAGCGTAAAAAGAGAGACAACAAACAAAAAAGAGGACAACAATCACAAAGAATAAAAAAGAGAATAAAATTAGAAAAATAAAAAATACATTAGAAAAACTAAATAAAAATGAAAAAACGAAAAAACAAAACAGATCCACTGCAGCAAAAAAATTAAAAAGATTTAAAAATACATAAATACATAAAATGAAAAATAAAATTAAATGATAAAAAATAAAACAATAAAAAAGTAAAAAAAATTAAAACTTCCCTGGTGTCTCCACTATTTGTGTCCTTCCCCCAAAGTGAGCTACAGCCAATCCCGGCCTCCCCAGTAGGCACTCCAAGACCTCTAGGTAGGTCTCTGTACCCGCTGTGTCAGCCCCATCTCTGTGCATGCTCCTCTCACGTGTCTACTTCTGAAGCTGCCCTGGTGCACCCATGCCTGCACAGGCCAGCTGGGGAACAGACCTCCATGGGTATGCCCACAGGGACCAGTGCAGTCTTTGGAGGTCTTGGGAGCATGGCACTTGGCTGGCCTGGATCCGCACAGCCAAACCAGGCCCTGTCAGTGGCGGCACTCAGGCTGCCAGGATCCATGTGGCCCTCAGAAGCTTTGGTGGGGTTTGTGCTCAGGACTGGGTTCTGCGCAGGCAGAAAAAGCTTTAGCAGAGGTGGGGCTCAGGCCTGGGACCTGTGCAGTGGAGGGAGTCCTTGGAGGGCCCAGGCCAGGGACCTGCTTGGCTAGAGGGGGCTCTGGGGACTGACTTAAGCCCAGGACCCTAGCAGGCTCACCAGGGCCTGAGCAGGTGAGGGAGACACCAGCCTTACTCCCCTCTGATCCCCCTATACCCTGAGGGCCTCTCTCCACCCCTGCTGATCCCCTTTCTGTCAGTGGACCCCTCTGAGTGTGGAAACCTCTCTTCTTCCCCAGCCCCACTCAGGGACACTGGTCCCATCCTACCTCCACTTTTCTTCCCTGCTCCTTCCTGTCACATTCTACCTGGTCGCACAAGGATTCCTCCCATCCCCTTAGGGGGTCTGAGGGCCCCCCCAGCACCCAGTAGGTGTTTTGTGAGAATTGCTCTGATGCATTCCCACAGCACCTGTGAGGAGATGCAAACTCCACATCCTCATACCCTGCCATATTGACTCCTAATAATAGTTACTTTAAATGTAAGTGGACTAAAGGCACTATGTAGAAGACATAGAGTGATTGAATGGATACAAAAACAAGACCCATATATATGCTGCCAAGAAGAGACTCACTTTAGATCTAAAGAAACACACAGACTAAATGTGAGGCAATGAAAAAATGTATTCCAAGCAAATAAAAATGAAAAGAAAGCCACAGTAGCAATACTTATAATCAGACAAAATACACTTTAAAAAAGACTATTACAGGAGACAAAGAAGAACACTACATAATGATCAAGGGATCAATCCAAGAAGAAGATATAACAATTGTAATTATATATGCACCCAACATAGGAGCACCTCAATATATAAGGCAAACATTAGTGGACATAAAAGGAGATATTGATAGTAACACAAAAATAGTAGGGAGTATTAACACCACATTTCTGTCAGTGGACAGATTATCCAGACAGAAAATCAACAAGGAAACACTGGCCCTAAGTGACACATTAGACCAAAAGGACTGGATATAGATATAGACATAGACATAGATATAGATATAGATGTAGATATAGATATAGATACAGGTATAGATATATAGAGAGAACATTCTATCCAAAAGCAGCAGAATACACATTCTTTTGAAGTACACAAGAAACATTCTCCAGGATAGATCACATGCTAGGCTACAAAACAAGTCTCAGTAATTTAAGATTTAAATTATATCAAACATCTTTTCTGACCACAATGCTATAAGACTAGAAATCATCTACAGGAAAAAAACTGCAAAAAAAAAAAAAAGACAAACATGTGGATGATAAACAGTATGCTACTAAACAAACAATGATGCACTGAAGAAATCAAAGAAGAAATAAAAAATACTTGGAGACAAATGAAAATGGAAACACAATGAGCCAGAAAAAGCAATTTTAAGAGGAACATTTATAGCAATACTAGCTTATGTCCGGCAACAAGAAAAATCTCAAATAAACAACCTTATCTTACACCTAAAGGAACTAGAAAAAGAAGAACAAACAAAAACCAAAGTTAGTAGAAGGAAAGAAACCATAAAGATCAGAGAAGAAACAAATAAAATGAAGACTTAAAAACCAATTTAAAAAATCAATTAAACTAAGAGCTGCTTCTTTTAAAAGATAGAGAAAAAAAATCGTAAACCTTTCACCAGACTACTCATCCATTTAAAAAAAAGGGCCCAAATTAATAAATTCAGAAATGAAAAAGAAGTTACAACTGACACCAAAGAAATACAATGGGTCATAAATCATTACCATAAAAAGTTATATGCCAGGCTTCCCTGGTGGTGCAGTGGTTGAGAGTCCGCCTGCCGATGCAGGGGACATGGGTTCATGCCCCGGTCCAGGAAGATCCCACATGCTGCAGAGCAGCTGGGCCCGTGAGCCATGGCCACTGAGCCTGTGCATCTGGAGCCTGTGCTCTGCAATGGGAGAGGCCACAACAGTGAGAGGCCCGTGTACCACAAAAAAAAAAAAAAAAAGTTATATGCCAATAAAAATGGACAACCTAGAAGAAATGAACAAATTCCTAGAAAGGTACAATCTCCGAAAACTGAATTGGAACGAAATACAAAATATGAATAGACCAATTACCAGTAGTGAAATTGAATCCATAATTTTAAATCTCCCAACAAACAAAATTCTAGGACCAGATGGTTTCACAGGTGAATTCTGTGAAACATTTAGAGAAGAATTAATGTCTATCCTTCTCAAACTATTCCAAAAAATTGCTGGGAAAGCAATACTTGCAAGCTAATTCCATGAGGTCAGCATCACCCTGATACAAAAAACAAAGATACCACACACACACAAAAAAATTAGAAGCCAATATCACTGATGAATGTAGATGCAAAACTACTCAACAAAATATTAGCAAACTAAATTTAACAATACAATCCCCATGATCAAGTGGGATTTATTCCAGGGATGTAAAGATTGTTCAATATCCACAAATCAATCTATGTGATATACCACATTAACAAACAGAAGAATAAAAGTCACATGATCATCTCAATAGATGCAGAAAAAGCTTTTGACAAAGTTCAACATCCATTTATGGTAAAAACTCTCCAGAAAACGGGTATAGAAGGAACATACTAAAGGCCATACATGACAAGTTTACACACAACCATACTCAATCGTGGAAAACTGAAAGCATTCCCTCTAAGATCAGGAACAAGACAAGGATACCCACTCTTGCCATTTTTATTCAATGTAGTATTGGAAATTGCAGTCACAACAATCAAACAATAAAAGAAAAAGAAATAAAAGAAATCCAAATTGAAAAAGACAAAATTTTCACTGTTTTCAGATGAGCTGATTCTTATGTAGAAAATTATAAAGACACCACCAAAAAACTACTAGAGTTCATCACTGAAATTAGTAAAGTTGCAGGATATAAAATTAATATAAAGAAATCTGTTGTGCATTATACACTAGCAATGAACTATCAGAAAGAGAAATTAAGATAACAATCTCATTTACAATAGTATCTAAAAGAATAAAATACCTAGGAATAAATTTAACCTGGGAGGTTAATGACTTTCATTCAGAAAATTGTAAGACTTTGATGAAAGAAACTGAAGATGACAGTAACAGATGGCTATACCACGTTCATGGATTGGAAGGACTAATATTGTTTAAATGACCATGCTACCCAAGGCAATCTACAAATTCAATTCAATCCCTATCAAAATATAAATGGCATTTTCACACGACTGGAACAAATATACAATTTGTATGGAAACACAAAAGACTGAATACCCAAAATGATCTTGAGGAAAAAAGAATAAACCTGGGAGCATCATGCCTCCTGATTTCAAACTTTATTAAAAAGCTACTGTCATCAAAACAGTATGATACTGGCACAAAAACAGACACATAGATTAATGGAACAGAATAGAGAGCCAAGAAATGAATGGACACTTATATGCTAAATAAGTCTATGACAAAGGAGGCAAGAATATACAATGGGGAAAATACAGTTTTTTCAATAAATGGTGTTGGGAAATCTGTATGGCTAATGCCAAGAATCAAACTGGTTTCTCACACTACATACAAAAATGAACTAAAAATGGAATAAAGACTTAAATGTAAGACCCAAAACCATAAAACTTCTAGAAGAAAACAGTCAGTATGCTCTTTGACGCCAGTCTTAGCAATATTTTTTTGGATATGTCTCCTCAGGCAAGGGACACCAAAACAAAAATAAACAAATGAGACCACATCAAACTAAAAACCTTCCTGCACAGCAAAGGAAATGATTAACAAAAGAAGTATGCCTACCGAATGGAGAAAATACTTGCAAACAATATATCTGTTAAGGGGTTAATATCAAAAATACATAAAGAATTCATACAACTAAACATCAAAAAACCAAACAACCCCATTGAAAAATGGGCAGAGGACCTAAATAGACATTTTTTCAAAGAAGACATATAGATTACCAACAGGCATATGAAAAGATGCTCAGCATCACAAATCATCATGGAAATGCAAATCAAAACCATAATGAGATATCACCTCACATGTGTCAGAATGGCTTTTATCAAAGGAAAACAAAATAACAAGTGTTGGTGAGGATGTAGAGAAAAGGGAACATTCATCCACTGTTGGTGGGAATATAAATTGGTGCAGCCATTATTGGAAAAACAGTATGAAGATTCATCCAAAAATTAAAAATAAAACTACCATATGATCCAGCATTTCCAATCCTGGGTATTTATATGGAGAAAATGAAAAAACACTAATTTGAAGATATGTACACACCTATGTTCATTGCACCATTATTTACAATAGCCAAGATATGGAAGCAGCCTAAGTGCCTATCGATAGATGAATGGATATAGAAGATGTGGTATATATATTGTGTACACACACACACACACACACACACACACACACACACAGAAAATGGAATATTACTCAACCATAAAAAAGAATTGTCTTGCCTTTTGCAACAACATGGATGGACCTTGAGGGTATTATGCTAAGTGAAATAAGTCAGAGAAGACAAATACCATATGACTCCTCTTATATGTGGAATCTGAAAAAAAATAATGAACAAACATAACAAAACAGATACAGAGAACAAACAGATGGTTGCCAGAGGACAGAGTTGTGGGGGAATGAGAGAAATAGTTGAGGGAGATTAAGAGGTACAAACTTCCTATCACAAAATAAATGAGTCACAGACATGAAAAGTACTGTGTGGGGAATAAGTCAATAATTATATAATATCTTTGTATGGTGGCAGATGGTAATGTAGAGGAGCAAAATTTGCCACTCCAAAATGTCTCTTTGTCATGTGCATTATAATGAACCGAGAAAACTCAGGACCCAAAAGATTTAGGAGGAAATTTTGAACCTCCTCTTCACTACCTAAAGAATGTAGGTGGAAGGCCTGTTCCAGGAAGTGCTATCACCACAGATAACTATACTGTGAGCTAGGTTTGTAAATAGGGAGGAACATAGCAGACTCTGTTAAAATTCCTCTCTGTGTCCCATTGTCTCTGCATGGCCCAGCAAACATTGTTTATAAAGCATTTTCTTTTCATCTTCATGTCAATTGCTTCCCCCCCACTTTGAGGTCTTAAACCACTACCCCCAACATTCTCTTTTTTATTTTATCTGAAGATAATATTTACAGTATGTGTTTCAGCTTTTTTGGTGAGTTACTCAGTTTTCCTGCATCTTTCCCATGTATATATGTTATTAAATTATCATTTAATTTCTCCTGTTTTTCTGTCTCATGCCAGTTTAATTTTTAGACAAACCAGAAGAACCTAAAAGGGTAGAGGAAAATTTCTTCCTTCTCAAGAGTAACTAGACTTATCATGGTGATCATTCTGAAATGTATAGGAATAGTGAATCACTATGTTGTGCACAAGGAACAAACATAGAGTTGTAGGTCAATTATATTTCAAAACAACAAGCAAACTCATTGGGAATGAGATCAGGTTTGTGGTTATCAGAGCTGGGAGGTTGGGGGAGGGGAAAATGGATGAAGATAGTCAAAATGTACAAAGTTCAAGTTATAAGAAAAATAAGTACTAGGAATGCAATGTACAACATGATAAATATAATTAACACTGCTGTGTGTTATATATGAAAGTTAAGAGAGTAAATCTTAAAATTTATCATCACAGGAAAAATTTTTTTTCTGTTTCTTTAATTTTGTATCTATATGAGATGATAGATGTTCACTAAAATTATTATGGTAATTATTTCATAATGTATATAAGTCAAATCATGACACTGTACACTTTAAACTTATACAGTGTTGTATGTCATTATTTCTTAATAAAACTGGAAGAAAAAATAAAGTAAATATATATACATACACATATATAGTCAAAGTATGAATAAAATTTCTCCCCTGATGTACATTCAAAAATTGCAAGTATAGTTCTTTGGTTAAATGCTCCAACCATGACTTGTGATGCCAATCACAGAAAGAAGTGAGAAGGTATTGCTAAATAAACAGTTTCTTTACAGTGTTCTGTGCTGACACATTTTGATAAAGATATTTATTACAATATAAATTTGAAAATATAAAAGTATATCTTGATTGACTTTATTCTAGTATTGATTATAAGGAGCTTTATTATATACAAGTGAAGATCTAGCAGTTTTACCAAAATCTTTCCTTAGAAAATGTGAAACCCATTATTTTTTATTATGAGGGTTTTACTTCTTAGATAAGCAGAACATATAGCCAAGTGTCATGTTGTTGCTGTTTTATGAGTATATTTACATTCTTCCAAAAAAGTATAGTTTAATATTGTTTAACTTCAGCCTCATAAGACATTAGATAAGTCGATTACTTTTCACACACTTTTGCTAAACAAAACCTAATTTTACACATATATGTCATTTTAGACTATTTCAAGGAGATCTACAAGCAGGACATTTTAAAAATGGAAGCAATACATGCACATGAAAAATCATTCAAATACTTTTATAAGCAAAAAATGAAACAAAAAACGTGTTTTTTTCCTTCCACAGGCCCTGGTCCTGCTCTTTAAGGGGAAGCAATTTTTACCACTTTCTTTTTTTATTATATACTACTCCTTTGAACTCTAAATAATGCTTTATAATCACCTAATTTGTTTGATCAATTTTAAGTCAGTTTGACTTCGTATGAATGGTAGAGAATATGGTTCATTTATCTCAGTTTCTTCTCCTAAAAGTACATTTCTATTAGTTCTTCTGAAAAGTTTTTTAAAAGCTTTTTCTTTTACTTTCAGTAAATAATATGCATTCTGTGCTTAATATTATGCATAAATAATATATTGTCTGTCCATTTTGTGCAACATTGCTTTTCTCAGTAGGATGTGGAGATTAGTGCTCAACTTACCTCCTTTGCAACATTCTCTATCATGGCTTTCAACTTTTAGCAAATATAGTTTGATGTTTATATGGTCACTTTATGTAATTTACATTCTCTTTTGTAGGGTCAGTATCCTGTTTTTCTCCATCATGAATCCCCTCAGGGTGCACAGTTTGGGGTGGCTACAGTGGCTGCTGGCTTGATGGCTGCATCATCATTTGTTTACTGATATGGCAGGCAACATTTTTCATTCACAGTGCTTCTCCTTGGTCTTAAATTCAACTAATGTTTGGGTGTCATTTTATGACCAATTTTGTCCCATGGTGCTAAGAAGTCTCATTCCTAGATCAGGTGAAGATTCTGTTGATAGGCTACTCAATGTGTTAAATTTTTTTTTGATTAAGTCTTGTTGATAATCTAAAATTCTCTGGATTGCCTGTCTTATTGTCTATTATGGTCCAGGAAGTGTCTTCCCATGTTGCTTCTTCGCATGTGTAGAGTTGCACTATTACAATTCTTCTATGTATATATCAAATGTCTCAAGACTTTTATCCATCATTAATTTTGTTGGAGACAAACAAAATTACATATTGGGTAATGCAAGTTACACATTGGGTAATGCAAGAGATGATCTTATAAACTAGACAGAATAAGTAATATAGCTAGTAACATTAATAAGTTCATAGTACAACAAAGAGAGACACAAAGCATAAACAATTTGGAAACAGAGAACAATCTAAAACAATGATTAGTATAACTAGTTGTAATCTGGTTGCAATAAACCATTAAATCCACAGAGGAGCCAGCTGGAGAAGTCAAATTCTGGAAGAATCAGTTAGAGAGAAAAAGATAAATGTTTAATTTTCATTTACAAAGGTGTATTTTATCAACTTGTAAGTCATAGTGTAAGAGAAAATGTTTTCTGAAAAACAAAGATTTAAAACTAGCATATTTCAGAAAAAGTCATAAAATTATAAATCATATTTATCAGTTAGTTCAGGTCCATGTACTTAATTCCTGATGGTCTGGATGAAGTTGTCAGGTTTTCCATTAGATTTTTATAATTTCTTACCTGGTTCAGTGGTATGATCTAAAAATTATCAGAAACAAATTTGTCAAAAAGTCCTTTTTATAAATCTTCTTGAAGATCTTTATTTTATAAAAACATCAGAGTAAAACAATAATTGTCTATAAATGACAAGACTTAAAATGGCATGATTAAAGATCTGATTACAATGCAATTGACAATATACTTGGATATTTCTGTGACATATAACATTTTAAGGTAATATCTAGAATTGTGTCTAATAACATTACACCAGGGAATATCAGATTTTTAGGACTTCCATATAAATTTTTGAATATCTATATTAATGACATTTGTCCATAAAATGTAACCCAAGGTTCACCTCCAATCATTTGACAATGCTTCTCAAGTAATTTAACATACTAAAAAGCCTAAGGTGTTTAATATTCCTCTCTGAGATGTCTCAGGGTTCCTTTGAAGCATCCCAAAGTTAGCTGGAGATCAAAAGAACTTTAGTTAAAATTTGATATTTGGGAAGTTTGTCAAAAATATCAAAAAGGTTTCAGAACACTTGGTCAAATAGGATCCTAGGTCACTGTGAAACAATACTTATTCACTTAACCAAAGTGACAAAAGATTTCAAAAACAAATACAGATCACTTAAAGGCAAGGAAACTCACACAGTCTGTTACCAAAAGCAGTATTCCAAGAAAACTTTGTGTTCTTCAGAGAGAGAAACCAAATCCAGTCTAGTACCATCCTACTTTTAATGACAAAATCCATTTACCTAATTAAATTTAATCTAATCCCAACTTGACCATGTACAAAACTCCTTTTTCAGGGCTCCCTTTCAAAACTTTCTGTATCCATATTAGTTTGTCCCTTATTTTTCCATCCAAAAACAACTAGCTCTAGGACAAAATCTTTCTTTCCTCTTAACATATTTTCATTCCTCATGCCTTTTTTTTTTTTTTTTGCTGAAAACACACATCCTGCTTCCTTGTATACTGAACTGTTTCTGTTAATATCTCTAGTAGCTCTACTTACATATTAAAATTTTAACCCTTAATACCTTAATCTCTAGTGAAAATCAACAAGCAGCAAGTATGGTTAACTGTTTATCATACCAGCTTTACCTGGTTGGCAAATTTAGGATTATTCCATAACTTCTAGAAACATATATTTTATAATTTCTTTCTTCTATGTGGTACAAGACATGCATCTAACAAACCCAAATATCTTTAGGTTCCCTCTCATATGGAGACAAAAGTAGGTAAATTTAGACCTATTTAGTAATTAATGTTGTAGTATTTTACCTTATTTGAAATGACCTGGATATTCAAAGAAGTCCCATCATTTAACTTAGCAAACTCATTACCAAAAATCTGGGGAAACTATTTTAGATAGATGTAACCCCAAACTTAATTATTCCTAAAGAGTTAACTCAGAAGTTATTATTTCATTTACCTTTCTTTTATAACTTATAAAATATCATCATACCAAATTAATTTTATTGCTGACAAGCTCTGTAACAGAAATAACATGAGCACATTGACCTTCAGTAAGTGTAGGTACAATAAAAGTAAGACATGTCTATATTGATAAAACCAGTAAGCTTAAGCTAGCTTTAATACCAGATGTTAATTTAATATTGAATATTTCCTAGATCATGTGAACCTGAAATTTATTCAGGGTGATTTCTTTCATATTTAGAAATATTTAGTTTGTAAGCTCTTACTTTTAAGTCAATTAAATAGAGCTCTTTTATAAATTTAATTTTGGTAATATTTTCCAGAGGTAAGACATCGCATATAATGTACACACAGACAAATAAAGAGACAAAACTAGAGATTTCAGAGCTTCACTTTAAAAACTTAGTTATGAATCAGATACTAAAATATAAACTTACAAGTTATAAGAGTGGGAATAAGATAAATTTATTTGCCTAGAAGACTAAGGCTTTACTATTTTTATTATTTATTTATTTATTTTTTTGTGTGGTACGCAGGCCTCTCACTGTTGTGGCCTCTCCCATTGCAGAGCACAGGCTCCAGATGCGCAGGCTCAGCAGCCATGGCTTATGGGCCCAGCTGCTTCACAGCATGTGGGATCTTCCTGGACTGGGGCATGAACCTGTGTCCCCTGCATCAGCAGGTGGACTATCAACCACTGTGCCACCAGGGAAGCACAGGCTTTACTATTTGTGGAAAAGACTTAATGTGTTCTTGAAAAACTTAAGGAGGTTATGACTTAGATTTTTGACTGAGGGGGACTTTCCAGTGGCTTGAGTTTTATTTTATTTTACCTTTTAATATTTTAATGCAATATTTCATTTCATTTTATTTATTTTTTAAATTTAATTTTATTGGAGTACAGTTGATTTACAACATTGAATCAGTTTCAGGTGTACAGAAAAGAGAATCAGTTATACATATACCCACTTTTCTATAGATTCTTTTCCATATAGATCATTAGAGAGTATTGAGTAGAGTTCCCTGTGCTATACAGAAGGTCCTTATTAGTTATCCATGTTATATATAGTAGTGTGTAGATGTCAATCCCAATTTCCCAATTTATCCTTCCCTGTCTTTTCTCCCCTGAGAACCATAAGTTTTTTTTCTACATCTGTGGCTTTATTTCTGTTTTGTAAATAAGTTTATTTGTACCATTTTTTTAGATGCCACATATAAGTGATATTATATGATATATGTCTTTCTCTGAATGACTTCACTAAGTATGACAATCTCTAGGTCCATCCATGTTGTTGCAAATGTCATTCTTTCTTTCTTTTTTATGACTGAGCACTATTCCATTCTATATGTGCACCACATCTTTTTTATCCATTCCTCTGTTGATGGACATTAAGTTGCTTCCATGTTCTGGCTATCGTGAATAGTGCTGCAATGAACATAGGGATGCAGGTATCTTTCCAAATTATGGTTTTCTCCAGATATATGCCCAGGAGTGGGAGTGCTGGATCATATGGTAGCTCTATTTTTAGTTTTTAAGGAACCTCAGTACTGTTTTCCATAGTGACTGCACCAATGTACATTCCCACCAACAGTGTAGGAGGGTTCCCTTTCCTCCAAAATCTCTCCAGCATTTATTCTTTGTAGACTTTTTATGAGGGCCATTCTGACCAATGTGAGGTTATACTTCACTGTAGTTTTGATTTGCATTTCTCTAATAATTAGTGATGTTGAATATCTTTTCATGTGTTTCTTGGCCATCTGTATGTCTTCTTTGGAGAAGTGCCTATTTAGATCTTCTGTCCATTTATTGATTGGGTTGTTTGTTTTTTTCGATATTGAGCTGCATATACTGTTTGTATATTTCGGAGATTAATCCCTTGTTGGTTGCTTCATTTGCAAATATTTTCTCCCATTCTGAGGGTTGTCTTTTATTTTGTTTACAGTTTTCTTTCCTGTGCAAAAGCTTTTTAGTTTAATCAGGTCCTATTTGTTTATGTTTGCTTTTATTTTCTTTACTATAGGAGGTGAGTCAAAAAGGATCTTGCTGCTATTTATCTCAGAGAATGTTTTTCTGATGTTTTCCTCTAAGAGTTTTATAGTATCTGACCTTATATTTAGGTCTTTAGTCCACTTTGAGCTTGTTTTTATATATGGTGTTAGGGAATTTTCCAATTTCATTCTTATACATGTAGCTGTCCAGTTTTCCACTTATTGAAGAGACTACCTTTTTCTCCATTGAATAGTTTTGGCTTCTTTGTCATACATTAGGTGACCAAAGGTTCACGGGTTTATCTCTGGCCTTTCTATCCTGTTCCATTGATCTATATTTCTGTTTCTGTGACAGTACCATACTGTCTTCATTACTGTAGCTTTGTAGTCTGAAGACAGGGAGGCTGATTCCTCCAGTTCTGTTTTTTTTCTCAAGATTGCTTTGGCTATTCAGGGACTTTTGTGTTTCCATACAAACTGTAAAATTTTCTGTTCTAGTTCTGTGAAAAATGCCATTGATAATTTGATAGGGATTGCATTGAATATGTAGATTGCTTTGGGTAGATTTGCATTTTCACAATATTGATTCTTCCAATCAAAGAACATGGTATACCTCTCCATCTGTTTGTGTCATCTTTGATTTCTTTCATCAGTATCTTATAGTTTTCTGAGTACAGGTCATTTGCCTCCTTAGGTAGGTGTATCACTAGGTATTTTATTCTTTTTGATGTGATGGTAAATGGGATTGTTTCCTTAATTTCTCTTTCTGATCTTTCATTGTTAGTGTATAGGAATGTAAGGAATTTCTGTGCATTAATTTTGTATCCTGCAAATTTACCAAATTCACTGATTAACTCTAGTAGTTTTCTGGTGTCATATCTAGGATTTTCTATATATAGGATCATGTCATGTGTAGACAGTGACAGTTTTACTTTTTTGTTTCCAATTTGGATTCCTTCTATTTCTTTTTCTTCTCTGATTGCCATGGCTGGGACTTCAAAACTATGTTGAATAAAAGTGGTGAAGGTGGCCATCCTTGTCTGCTTCCTGATCTTAAAGGAAACGCTTTCAGGTTTTCACCATTGAGAATGATGTTTACTGTATGTTTGTCATATGGCCTTTATTATGTTGAGCTAGGTTCCCCCTATGCCCACTTTCTGGAGAGTTTTTATCATAAGCTGGTGTTGAATTTTGCCAAAATCTTTTTCTGCATCTATTCAGATGATCATATGGGGCGGGTTGTTTGTTTTTTTAATATCTTTATTGGAGTATAATTGCTCTACAATATTGTGTTAGTTTCTTCTGTACAACAAAATGAGTCAGTTATGTTTACATATATCCCATATCCCCTCCCTCTTGTGCCTCTCTCCCACTGTCCCTATCCCACCCTTCTACGTCATTACAAAGCATTGAGCTGATATCCCTGTGCTATGCAGCAGCTTCCCACTAGCCATCCATTTTACATTTGGTAGTATATATATGTCAGTGCTACTCTCTCACTTCATCCCAGCCTCCCCTTCCTCACCCAACCCCCGTGTATTCAAGTCCATTCTCCACAACTGTGTCTTTATTCCTGCCCTGCCACTAAGTTCATCAGTACCATTTTGTTTTTAATTTCATATATGTGTGTTAGCATCTAGTATCTGTTTTTCCCTTTCTTACTTACTTCACTCTGTATGACAGACTCTAAGTCCATCCACCTCACTACAAATAACTCAGGTTTTTTTCTTGATATGGCTGAGTACTATTCCATTGTATATATGTACCACATCTTCTTTATCCAATCATCTGTCAATGGACAGTTTAGGTTGCTTCCATGTCCTGGCTATTGTAAATAGCTCTGCAATGAACTCCATACTGTTTTCCATAATGGCTGTATCAATTTACATTCCCACCAACAGTGCAGGTGGGTACCCTTTTCTCCACACCCTCTCCAGCTTTTATTATCTGTAGATATTTTTTTGATGATGGCCATTCTGACCAGTTTGAGGTGATACGTCATTGTGGTTTTGGTTTGCATTGCTCTAATGATTAGATCGTATGGTTTTTATTCTTCAATTTGCTCATGCATCACATTGATAGATTTGCATATGTTGAAGGATCCTTGCATCCCTGGGATAAATCCCACTTGATCATGGTGTCTGATTCTTTCAATGTGCTGTTGGACTTTGTTTGCAAGTATTTTGTTGAGGATTTTTGCTTCTATGTTCATTCATGATATTGTCCTTTTATTTTATTGGCATTTCCCATGAGGTTTTGTTATAGCAGTCTATATATATATATGTGTGTGTGTATATATATATATATATATATATATATACACACACATACACACACACACACACACACACACACACACACATATATATATATACACACAAATGCTCCTGGCCTCTTAATTTCAAATACAATTTCCATTTCTTTCATTTGTACTCTCCTCTTCTTATGTTTACTGGTTTTGAGATCATATTTGTGTATGGATGATATCCTGCTTTTACTGTATGTTTGCCTTTACCAGTGAGCTTTCCCATTTGTGATTTTCTTGCTTCTCCTTGTGGCCTCTTTTTTTTTTTTTCCCCCTGCCTAGGGAAGTTCCTTTAGCATTTGTTGCAAAAACTGGTCTGGTGATGCTGAATTCTATTAGCTTCTATTTTTCTGCAAAGCTTTTGATTTCTCTATCGAATCTGAGTGACAGTCTTGCTGGGTAGAGTATTCTTGGTTGTAGGTTTTTGCCTTTCATCGCTTTAAATATATCATGCCACTCCCTTCTGGCCTGCAGACTTTATTCTGAACAATCAGCTGATAAACTTAAGGGGATTCCCTTGTATATTATTTTTTGCTTTTCCCTTGTTGCTTTTAATATTTTTTCTTTGTATTTAAATTTTGTCAGTTTGATTAATATGTGTCTCCACATGTTCCTCCTTGGCTTTATCCTGTATGGGATTCTTTCTGCACTTTCTGGACTTGGGTGAAATTTCCTTTCCCATGTTAGGGAAATTTTCAACTATAATCTCTTCAAATATTTTTCTCTTTCTCTTCTTCTTCTGGGACCTGTATAATTTGAATGTTGGTGTGTTTAACATTGTCCCAGAAGTATCTGAGACTGTCCTCATTTCTTTTCATTCTTTTTTCTTTATTCTGTTCCATGGCACTGATTTCCATCATTCTATCTTCCAGCTCACTTATCCATTCTTCTGCCTCAGTTATTTGGCTATTGACTCCTTCTAGTGTGTTTTTCATTTCAGTTATTGTATTATTCATCTCTGTTTGTTTGTTCTTTAGTTTTTCTAGGTCTTTGTTAAACATTTCTTGTATCTTCTTGATCTGAGCCTCCATTCTTTTTCTGAGATTTTGCATCATTTTTACTATCATTACTCTGAATTCCTTTTCAGGTAGATTGTCTCTCTCTTCTTCATTTAGTTGTTCTTGTAGGCTTTTTTATCTTGATCCTTTGTCTGCAACATATTTCTCTGTCATCTCATTTTGTCTACCTTACTGTGTGTGTGGTCTATTTTCCACAGGCTGCCAGATCATAATTCCTCTTGCTTCTGGTGTCTGTCCTCTAGTGGGTGAGATTGGTCCAGGGCCTGATGTAGGCTTCCTGTTGGGAGAGACAGGTGCCTGCCCTCTGGTGGATGGAGCTGGGTATTGTCTCTCTGGTGGGCAGGGCTGTGTCAAAGTGTATGATTTGGGATGTCTGTGAGCTTAGTATGACATTAGGCAGGCTGTCTGCTGATAGGTGGGTCTGTGTTCCTGTCTTGCTTGTTGTTAGGCCTGAGGCATTCCAACACTGGAGCCCACAGGATGTTGGATAGGGTCAGGCCTTGGTGTTGAAATGGGATCCTCCAGGAGAGCTCACACCAATTAATATTCCCTGGGGCCTCCACTGTCACTCCCCTTGCCCCCACAGTGAGCTACATCCAACCCCTTCCTCCCCAGAAGACCCTCCAAGACTCCTATGTAGGTCTTGACCAGGTTCCTATGGAGGTACTGCTTTGTGCTGGGTCCCAGTGCATGTGCACCCTTGAAGAGTTTCTATTTCCTCCAGCCCTGTGGAGATCCTGCACTCAAGCCCCACTGGCCTTCAAGGCTAAATGCTCTGTGGGTTCTTCTTCCCCATGCCTGACCCACAGACTGTCTTGGAGGGCTATTTTTATGTGGGAATATTCCTGTGTAGCCTGCATGGTTTTATTTTTTTTTCTTTTCTTTTCTTTTCTTTTTTTTTTTGTGTGTGCAAAGGCTATTTTTAGTATAGATATCTGCTACCTCTTTCCTTAGTGTATACTGGCTGTTATCATCTTGATAGGGGGTTTGACTGGTGTTGTGGTGACCAGAGCCTGCACTGGATATTGAGTGGGGCATTCCCTTTCCTCTGTGGTTGTCACTGCCTTGTCAGGGTTGAGTTCTGATCCCTAGTCGTTGGAGTAGAGGCCCTCAGATCTGTTTCTTAGCTGTGTTTCTGATCTGTGGTGTGAGGTAGGGAGGATTGGAGCACTCCCACTTGGAAAGAAGCCACTGAGTATTCCTCCTCTGGAGGTGTTCACCTGTGGGTATGCTCTGTTTTGTCTCCTTTCACCCATTGTGTGGGCTTACAAAGTACACTGCTGTTGGTACTGCTCTCAGTCCCACCTGGTTATGCCAGCAACTGGCCCTGGTGACTCAGGCATCATTTTCACCAGGCCACTGGCCCAGATCCACTGAGGTCAGGTCCCAGGACTGCAGTAATTGTGTACCTGCACCCACTATGTGAGATATGGAGGCAGCTCAGACTCTGGCCTGGCTAAACCCCAGCATGTACGTGCCCATAAAACCCACAGCTGCTAAAGCCAGACCTGTCTCAATTTCAGGAACACTTGTCCGCTGGGATGTTCCCAGGTGCTGAATTTAGGAAGCCATAAGAGGGAGTGTAATGCCATGATTTGCACAGCCATGAGGCGAGATTTCAGCTCTTCTTCCTTAGTTGCATGTTCCCTGGAACTCAGCTGTGGTTTCAGCCCCATCTCTGCATGTGGGCCACCCACTGACGTCTGCTCCCAAGGCTGCTGGAGCACATGAGCTTGTCAGGCAGGAGGATGTAGAGGCGGCAATCAGGGCAGGCAGACTGCCCAGATGAGAGGGTGCTGGGTGACTATGGGATGTGCGAGCCTGTCAGACAGGAGGTAGTCAAGGTGGCAAGCTGGGCAAATGGGCCACCCACACGGGAGAGTGCTGAGGTGATGATGGCTGGGGGCATGTGAGCCACTCTGGCAGGAACCCTTCCTAGTGCCTATGGAGGCAGGGGCCAGTGCATGAGGAGAGAGGCTGCAATGGTGGCCCCGCCCTTTGTGCATCACTCAACCATGACACTTTTCTTCTATGGTGGTCTAGGCTTCCTCCAGGAGTATTCCTTGTTTTGGAGCTCCTCAATCCTATCCCCTTGAGCTGTCTCCTCACAGCCAACATCATTCCCCTTCCTGGGTGTGCTCTTCAAACCCCACATTCCAACATTCAGCCCCCGTGTGCATCAGTGGTCACCAGTGGCTGGGACATGCAGAGCTGTGGCCAGACCATTTGTGTAGGCCTCACTCTCTCCTGCCTGCCACAGACTGGTTGCTGCACTATTCTCTGAGCCACCAAATTTCTCCTTCTGCCCCAGCTTCTCTCCCCACTGCTTCCCCAGATGCGGGAACCTCTTCTCACCTTCAGCTCTCCGCCCCCCCATCCCCGCCCAGGGTCACAGGTCATGTCCCACTTCATCTGCTCTTCCTTTTCCCTTCTTTCTTTCGTCCTACCTGGTTACGTGGGGATCTTTCTTGTCCTTTCACGTGCCTGAGGTCCTCTGCTAGTGTTTATCAGGTGCTCTGTGAGAATTGTTCCATTTGTAGATGTATTCTTGATGCATTTGTGGGGAGATATGAACCCCACATCTTCCTACTCCTCCGTCTTCTTGACTGACTAATCAGTAGTTTGAGTTTTAAAAGGCCACATTTTCCCCCTTTTTTAACCTTGGTTTCAGGTTCTACCTAATTTAGCTAATTAGGCTCAGTCTCATGTCATTGTGGTCTGTATTTACGTTTCTGATTTGTACCAATTTGCGAGACAAAGACAGTTGCTTTTAATTCCCCAAAGAACTGGCCTGTCACCTAAATAATATTAAAAGATTGATTTGCCCAACTACATTTTCTTTAATTTGCTTTTCTGTATCAGTGAGAAGATTTCCAACTAGACTGAAATTTCAGAATTCTATAGTCTAGAACTTTATGGTTTAATTTATCATACCTTCAAAACTTGCATAAGGCATTCAACAAAGACCCTCTTTCTGAGTGCACAGGTTAGACCCAGAGTAAAGTCTCCATTATTTATTTTTATTATCCTTTAAATATTAGCGCTCAGTTTTTTCTTTATATTGTATAGGCTCATGTAATTCCCTGGTTTCCTTTAGCATGTTTAATTAATATTTCCTTCATATGCCATCTTATAATATCAAGCAGGGGAAGAATTCCCCAGTGAAACATGTCTATTCCACACAATATAATTAGGCAAAAGAGAGGTAATTATCTTATACAATGCCCATTTAAACATACCAATTTTTATAAACTTTCATCTCAATTCAATCAATTTTGTACCTTTGACTTTAGTTTCCATTAGCATCCAATCAAGTCTTGGTCTTACAGGAGTTCTAAAATCTTTCCTTTCTTGTGTCCCCCAACCATTTTATCTGTTTTGTAGGAAAGACTCTGGGGTCCCCAGAGAGTGGTTTAGCCAAGGGACTCAGGCACTTTTGTCAATCTTTTAAGTTGATTAATTGGTCTAACTTTTGCCCCAAGTAATTGTTGGTCAGGTATCTCAGTGTAATTTTACATGTATAAAATTTATATATAATAAAATATACATATTTTAAACTGGAGTAAATAGGGCAGACTTGTTTGGGTCTGACCCTTTAATGTTGAGCACAGGTAGGAGATCTCTTTGGCCCATCCAATTTTAGGTAGTGTTGTATCCAATCTTTGATTTATCTCATTAATGTCTGTTTTATTTATCACACTTTAAAATAACCATCTAAAGATTTCTTATTCATTTAGGAGAAGTCCCTTTAAAATTTCCACCTTGTTGGGAAAAAGTTTCTAGACTGTTCCTTCAGTTTTTTTCCCTGTTACTTAACCTAATTAACAATAATTATTCTAATGTTTTTATTAGCATCTGTAAGACCCATTGAGGGGAAGCAGAGACCACAAATAAGGTTTCTCAAACCAATTTTTTGGGTTTGTTTGAAACTAAAGGAGTTTTTAGGTTAACCATTATATGTCTAATTTCCAACATTTTTCCCCCCATATGAGCCAATAAAACAGCTGTTTATAATGAGAGCTCTCTAAAATTTTACCAATTTAGAAGCTTCTCCAATTTGAAGGATCCATTATCTGGCCATAAATGAGGTATACCTTAATAGTGACTCAAACCAATAAGACGCAAGAGGCTTCCCCACAAAAGAGTGTAAAGGATGCTGTCTAAATAAGATCCAGAAAATTTACTCCCAAAAGTAGTTTAAGAAAGTAATGATCTTTGTAGTACAGGCTGACACAATGAAGGTTAAGATGGCAAAAAGCCCCTGAGAGTTGGTACAGTCAGACAAAAAACTCAGAATCCCAGTGTATTTGACTGGCTACAAAATGTACACCATATAAGTACTTCTGGATGGTAGTGACCAAGTTCTCAAAACATACACACACACACAACACACACACACACACTGAAGAATATCAGATAGAACACTTACATTTCAAAGACACAGGAAGAGAAATGCAAGTTTCCCCTAGAAAGCCTTTTATTTTTTTGAAGTCAGAATTCTGAAAAAATGTTTTTATCAAGCCAGCTTTTTCTAACTTAACTGCATATGCAATAAAAGAGGCTTATCTTAGTCATTTTTAGGGCAAGATTTTCTTTAAGTCCCAAGTAAGTAAGCACTTGTAAATGTAAATTTTGTATGTACATAAACCTGGCCAGGGTATCAGTTGGAGGCTGGAAATCTGTTGTTCCTTTTTCTTTTGTATTGAAAGCTAAGTTCCCCATTCTGAGTTCAATTTGTGAAGATCACTTTTATTTTGACAAACTCTATTAAAGTAGCGAATTCAAGTAAGACAAGTTAGTCTTCCACCTAATTACCCAGTCCAAATTTTACTCAGTGTCTTTCACCTGAGCAAAGTCTTCCCAGTCTTTCAACTGAAGATAAACCAGTGTCTAAACTGAGCAAGATCTTCCCAGTGTCAAGTGAGGCTAATCCACTTGAGCAAAAGTCTTCCCAGTGTTTTTCTACAGAGGATAAGCTCTCAGTGTTTAAACTGAGTAAAAATCTTCCCAGTGTCTTTCACTGAGGATGACCCAGGTACTTCTTCTTGAAACCAACTTTCAAGGATAACCTACTACTCGAGAAGAGTTTAACACCACTGAATAAAACTTAGGATCATCAACCAAAACAGGAGATCCAAGAACCAAGAGAGACTCGCCCAAATTCGTCTGGACTCTCTGAGAAAGTGGACAGGCCCAAGAAGCCTCTACTGGTGCCAAGACTCTGGATCCTCATAGAGTTCAGGCAAAGAAAAGTCTGCTCTGTGCCCCTTCATTGGTTGCCAAGACTGCTGACTGAAAAATATGCACAACCCAAAAGGAGAATTATGTTTTATTTGGCAGATTTTCTGAGGACTTAAGCCCAGAACACAGCCTGTCAGATCACTCTGAGGAACTAGCTCAGAAGACCTTAGGGAGGAGTCAACAAAAACCAGGTAGTCAGAACATCAAAAGATTACTATTAATTAAAGGAAACTAGACATCTCAAGTTAAGGACTTTAGCACGTTTCTATGTATGAGAAGATGAAAGAATCTGGGCTTCTTGAAATCATTCCTTTGATGTGCCCCTTAACTCTAGAATCAGTACCCTGTTTTTCTCCATCCCGAATCCCCTCAAGGTGCACAGTTGAGGGTTCCTGCTTTAATGTCTGACTTGATGGCTGCAACATCCTTTGTCTACTGATATGGCAGGGAACATTTTTCATCCACAGGTAAGAAATTGAGGAGAAAATTAACATAATTCATGATATAAAACCATTATAATATTAAAAATTCCCAAATGTCAAACAAACATAAGTACCCTTGACCTGTAAAATGGAAGATGCCATAGAAGGGAAAAAAAGAAACAATAAAGAAAATGTAGAAAATAAAGCATAAAATAAGATGGCAGAAATCAATAACAGTAAAACAACAATTAAATAAATCAAGGTAAATGTTATCATAAGATTTTTAAATTTCAAAAAAAAAACCCATCAAACAAAACATATTGAAAATAAAGTAATAGGGAAAATTTAGAGAGCAAATATGAATACAAAGAAGACCTGTTAGGTAGTTAGTCAGACATTAGCAGCAAGGAGGTGACAGTGGTGAGAAAGACAAGAAGAAGAAATTAAGTCACACCCAGCCATCTGGGGACTCTCCCTTGACTCCACCCAGAACGAGTGAAACTATGGTCGTGTGGTGGGCAGCTTATCCTGATAAAGAGAGGCACAGTAACACGAGGGGACTTCTCCAGGCTGTGCATGCCCAGACCAGAGAGGCGTATAACCTATAGTAAATCCAAACTCATTATACCATAATTACAGTAAATTACATGTGGTTTTGCCCCTCCCCCCACCCAGTAGGAATTTCTTGGGGATTCAAGGATGAGAGCATGCACAACAGAAAACTTGTTACATAGCTCAGAACTGTCAATCAAATAATGATCCCTTGTCACTCACCCCCACCTCCCTGCAAAATGCTCCTTAAAAGCGCTCTTAAGCCTTTATAGGAATGCTGCTTTCAATTCGCAGAAACAGCACCCCCACCCCCACCCCCGAGAGTGTACTTATGCTTCGATATACTTTGCTTTGGACTTGCTTCACTTCACTGAAATAGCCTGTTCTCAGAAACAGCCTGCTCTTTCTCTCTCCTTCTCTCTCTCCCTCTCTGAGAGTGTACCTATGCTTAAATAAACTTTGCTTTGTGCTTAAGTTTAACATGGTAGTTTGCGATCCTTTACTTACTATCATGGAACCAAGATAGCTGGTCCAGGCCTTCCACTGACCTCCTCAGTTGAAGCTATTTTGTTACAAAGCATGTCCACCCGGTGACAGACCTAAATCTAAATTTTGGTAAAAGGTTGAATTAAGGTAAGAATATCATATGGGAGGAAAAGATTGTAAGAAAAATAGTAGATGTAGAAGATATGTTTGTGAAAGTGCACATTCATGGCAATCTAGCCAAATAAACTCACATGCCCACGTTCCTACTAAAACTGTATAAAATTATGACCAACAAGCAGAGAATACACATTATTTTAAAGCCCTCATGGGGCATTAAGACAAATTTACCATGCGAATCCTTCAGTGAATCTTTTGTTACTGCTAAAGGATAGAAGGTGGTGTCATAAGGGAATTTTGTGTAAGACTCAAAGTTCCCTTTCTATATGGTTCAGGCTGGACTTGAAGCTTCAGGGGCCTGGGAGAATGGGGCAGGGAAGGCAAGGCACACTCAGAAAAGAGAATACATACATAACACACTAGGGTTATATGAAGAGGCTGCTCAAGACCTGGCTTAGCCCCAAGGGTTTGACCCCATAGTCCTACTCTTCACCCTACAGCCCTTTAGGATCAGGACCTTGGCTCACCCTAACCCATTCCTAGCTTCTGGGTATAGTATGAGTGCACATGTCTGAATGTTCATGTTCTCTCAAAATTTACATGTTGAAATCCTAACTCTTAAAGATAGGAGGCAGGGTCATGCAAAAGTGCTTATGAGCTTTCATGAATGGGCTTAGTGCCTTATAAAAGAGACTCCAGAGATATCTCTAGCCTCCTCCCATCATATGAGGATACAGAGAGAAGGCTCCAGCTGTGAACCAGGAAGAGAGCTCTCACTACGAGGTGACCATGCTGGTGACTTGATCTTGGGCTTCCCAGCCTCCAGAACTGTGATAATAAATGTCTGTTGTTTTTAATCTACCCAGTCTATGGTATATTGTTATAGCAGCCCTAATGGATTAAGACCACATATTTCAAAATTTATCTGGAGACTGGGGACTGTCTTATCGTTGCAAACTAAGAAATTGGGTTGAGACAACATATGAAAGATTTTTTTAAGTAGAAAATTATGGATTATTGGATTTGAAAGTACTAGATTGGTTAAGGAAAATGAGTATGTGTGTATGTGCGTGTTTGCAGTGTGTCCCCAAAGTTTTTGTGCAGTTTAAAGATTTACTAACTCCAGAATTATAAACGCTACAAACTTACAAAAATATCATTTGAAGGTTTAACAGTTACCAGATGCAAGTCTGTGTGCCTGATGCACAGTGAGGCTAAATACTGAAACATCAGAGTTTGGAGCAGAGAAAGGTTTACACAGTGCCATGCTAGAAGACATGTGGCTCATGCCCAGGAAAAAACCCAAACTTCCTGAAGGCTTTCAGCAAAGCCTTTTTAAAAGCAAGGTGAGGGAGGGGCATGGCTAATTGTTGCAAATATCTTGGTGTTGGATCCTTTGTTCTAGCAGCTGGCTAGATGGGTCAGATCCTGGTCAGGTCACATGTTCCTGTAAACCTCCAACAAAACAATTATTATTCTCTGTTCCACAAATTTTAATCTCCATGAATGGGCTCTTAAAAGTCAGAGCCTTAGAAATAGGCTATCCTGTATATTTCAGGCTATAGGCAACATTGTTTTACAAAAAGTGCAGAGCCAGCCTGGGTCACAAGGATGGACAGAGTTAGCGTGGGCAACAAAGCATAAAGATTAAAGTAAAAAAGATCTAATGTGGAGTCAGATTTGTTCTTCCCTATTACATAACTATTTATAATTCTTTCATACTTATGAATTTTGAAAAATAAATTATTTTAATTTTTGTGTGTAGTTCCCTCTGATAGAAAATGAGGCAAAACATACACTATTCAAAATTCACAAAACTAAATAAGTGTAAAAGAAATTCAAGTTCTATCCCTGGGTTTATACAAGACACAAAAATGATGTGGGAAAGTTGGAGCTGAGGACAAAGGAAATCCTGAGTGTAAAAATTTCTGTGAAATAGCCAATCTTCCAGGGTCAACTTAAGATTTTCAAGAGTTATAAAATTGGTGGGCCTCAAGTAAAGATCTCTAATGGATGAAGCAACCAGGTTCCAGATGGAATGAATAGAAAATTGGCTAAGTTCTCTCTGACAGAATGAGAGTAGTTGGAAGGAGGGATCTGGAAGCCCCAGGAGGGTGCAGGTGTCTGTGGGGTTGGATGGGAAGGAGGGGCAATGATTCAGCCTATTTCTCTTATTGCTCCCTCCCCCACACTCAGGAGCTCTTTGTGACAAGGCCACAGCTCTGCGATGCAGGCCTGGGTTTCTGCCATCAAGTGAACTCCCAGTGCTCTGTTGCCTGAGCGTAGCAATGCAATTCAGAAGATGGAGAATCTCTTTTCTTTGAAAAACATTGTTGCTATCTGGCTGAGATCCAGCCGGACTGCCTGGGTGATTGATATCATCCTTGCTGTTCCTGTGTGGACTGGGGCTTTACCTAATGTTACTCCCCTGCTTCCAGAGTAATCCATTTTTAGCACCACCTAGGAAACATAGAAACATCAGGAAGGTAAGAAACCTTTGGCTTAATCCCAGCAGAGATTATCTCTTTTTTTCTTATTCTTATTTCCACTTTTCTAAACCATCTAGAGAGACTCCTGAGATGGGAACTCTCAGAAAAGTGTAGAACATCATCCTTCTAGGGAAAAGGCAGGCCAGAGAGGGGTTAGAGTGGGCATGAGGAGTTCTAGCCCAAGATCTTAGACCAGGAGTTCAGGTATGGTAGAGGGTTCCAGGGCAAGTCCCAAATGTAGTGACTAATGGTCAAGGACTGGATTACTAAGAGTTCAGTCTCTGCAGGAAGGCTGCTCCCTGAGCCCTGGTTCACCAGCCACCTTCCCACAGCGGGTGTCTCAAGTGAGACCTTCCTCTGTTTTGGGGCTGATCTAAAGGCAATGCTGAGCCCCTGAGAGCCTGAGAGAAGAGGCTGGAGTGGAGGTCTGGCCTTGGGAAGCAGAATCCTATCTGACAAAGCTCATGTGAGCATTTAAGTCTGAGAATGTGTGTGTTTCTTGATCAGAGGAACAGTGACAGAAGAAATCTATGGTGATTAAAACTTAAAAAATCCTTTGCACTCTTCAAAGAAGAAAAACTGAAAACATTGTTATCCACTTTAAAAATAAGTAAAAGGCAAAAAAACCCCACAGAGTTTTAGTTAAATGTAGAAAGTCATGTTGTTCATGAACACAGCTTGCCTAGATAGAGGACAGTGAGAGTTGGGTGTTAGCCCCTCATTTTTTCTTATCTCTCAGCATCAAGTAGAGCTGAAGTGGAGGAGCAGGAGTAGGAAGAAAAGTAGATCTTTGAAAGCTAAGCCTTTGCCATTCAGTCCTGCATGCCCCCAATAGTTAGCTTCCATCTCTCCTAATCCTGAGGGCCCAGCTTCACGGTCTCTGAGGATGCCAGTGGCAGAGCTTATTCTTCAGGAAACAGAGCCTTGGGGAGGCTCCTTGGAAGGAGATCAGAACCCAGATACTTCCCAGAAATTTGTGCTTAGAATGAAGCCATAAGGACCTAGAAATGCGGTGTGTGGACTGTGGTGGGCCATTGGTGTCTGGGTTGGGAAGTGGGACCTCCAAGTCCAACTGTGGACAAGTTGTTTAACTTTGCTCAGATTCCTCTGTGTGATGACCACTGACCTTTCTCCCCTACAGGACAGTTGTAAGGGCTACAGGGGTTAATTAACATGGAAGCACTTTGCAAAGGACAAACCCTTTTCAAGTGATCCTTACCATCACTGTCAGGGACATGTGGCCTTGGACACTGACATTTGGGCTCCAGAGTCTAATCCTCCAAAGATTTCCCTTAAAGGGCCATTGCACTCAGCCTCCTGAAAGACTCTTAAGCCTCTGCCTTCACCACCATGACCCAGTATCCTGATTTCCAGCTTGCAGAGATTGCCTGGAAGAACTGGAGGGGACTCACAACCTGGTTTCACTTCTGCAAAGGTAAAGAATCTTTCCCCTTCTCTCCTGGGTCATCCTTCCTCCCAGAGCCTATAATGTGACCCCAGTCATGGGAGGGGGAGCCATGGGAGGGCGTGGCTAAAGCCCTAGGGTGAGGGAGAGCAGGAGCATTATGAAGTCAGTGTGGGGGCAGAGGAGGGTTCTTGGGCTGCAGGTGCCCACCCCTGCCTGTCCTGTCCAGCCCTCCTGGCCCCATCTGCTCTCCTACAGCTGCCTGGGAAGGCTTCCTGGCAAGGGCAACTCTCATCAGCTCTCATGTCAAGACCCTCCTGGTGAGATGTGCAAAGCAGTGCCTGCTGGAGCCCACCAGCCATGCAGGGAGCCTGTGGAAGATACTGCTCCTGCCACATCCCTATTGGTTCCTCTTACCAAGTGCCGTCTACATCTGGCCTCTTCCATTTCTCCAGGCCCAACGACCTCCTCAGTTTCTGTTCATTCACATACATCCCTGAGTGCCTCTCAGTCACCAGAGCCTTTTCTTCCACTAGATAGCCTTTCACCCCTGCCACTTGCTCTTTCCTCTCCCACATCATGTCCGCCTGATTCATAGGCTTGCCCTCTGACAGCCTCCTCTGCCTTACCACCACCAGACTCAATTCTGATTCTTACTTAGTGTGACTCTTCAATGGTACTACCACTGAGCACTGTCCCACAGAGGTGTCTCCACATACTCCTTGGTCATCTTCCATCATCCTAGCCATCTCAGGCTTTGGTCACTCAAGCTGTCCCATTTCAGCCCTGTCCTGGTGGCAGGCAGCTACCAAGTCCTTGTGCCTATCAACCTCATCACAGTGTAAGCCCCCAAAAAAGCACCTTTCCCACAACCCACCAGAGGCCTCATTCTGTGTAGGCCCCACAGACAGACAGGTAGAGATGAGTACCCCTCCTTTGCTCAACTCTGATGACCAGAACCTCCTGGAGATACAAGTCACAAAGAGAGTTGAGATCAAGATTCGGAAGGAAAAAGAAAACAATGGATCACATCTAAAACAAATGAGCCCAAACTGCCACCTGAATTCTTTGGGGAATATGCTGAAATCACTAGGTACTGAGCAGAACACTACAACCCCCAACTTTTCTGGAGCATAAAAGACAAACCAGAGCAGCTGCCTTGTCTTCAGCAGTTCTCATATCCCAAGGTCTTGGGGGACCATCTACAGCAGAAATATAACCAGTTTTTCTGGGGTCTCCTTTCTCTGCACAGTGAATCCTTGGTAGCTACTGCCTGGATCTCTGAGAGCTCTTCGGCACCACAGTCTCCTTCTTTCTTATTCAATGGAATTTCAAATGCCTGCCCAGTTCAAATGTCAGCTAAAATATCTCCACTGCTTTTCCAGTTCCAGCCCCTGTCCCATCTAGAGTTCCAATCTCGACCCTTTATTCCAACAATACCTCAATTCCAGCCTCCACTTCTGGCTCAGGTCCAAACCCAGGCACATCTCAAATCCTCTTTCCCAATCCTACCACCTTCTTCTCTACCCCAGATTAGGGCCTGTGGAGTACCTTGCCCTACAGCCCAGAATAAGGTACAATTTCTTACCCCAACTGGGATTCAACATTCAGAATGGTCCTTGTTGCAGAAGCAACTAGAAAATGGGTGGGCTTTATCTTCTGTAGTCAAAAGATCTCAGGAACTCTTTAGTGTCTTCACTTCCAACATTCCTGAGGACAGCTGGGCTGCCTCCATCCTTCCTGAGAATTTTCCAATCAGTCCTGAGCTCCAAAAGCAACTGGAAGAACATTTCCAAAAGTGGCTCATCCAACACCGGTGGGAGCTGCCACAAAGGATCCAAGAGCCTTTAGAGATAAGGCAGCTTCAGGGAGAATTACCAGGGACATGCCAGGCAAAGGACAAGCATGGACCCTCACAGCCCTCTTTGTTTACAGGTGAAAGCAACAAGGATGCACAGAAGGTGGGGTTCCAGCTAAGTCAGGAACTGGGCAAGGGCCTGGGCCATATTCTGGGGAAGGTCCCAAAAGATCTCTCCAGAAGCCCAGAAAGCTCCCTAGTGAAGTTTAAGGGGGTGAACTCTGAGGAGTCAAAAAGTGACTTGAGGCTCTTGAGGAGTGACTCAGGAATTGATTTACTAAGGAGCTTAGACAAGAATCTAGAAAACATTTTGAAAGGCCATTTGGGCAAAAAGTTGGGGCAGATCAATGAGGGTTTGATTCCTGTGAATGTGTGTCAATCCTGCCTTGCTCTCGAGCATGCTTCTCCCAAGTCCGATATTCACATGGAAACCAAAAATCTTGAAGGGTTGGGAACCCTGTATGAACACCTCCTGTAGGGTTTCCTTCCTTGATCCAGACACTCGAGAGGTGCTGGAAGCACATATTATAAGGTTTTTGGTAAAGCACAGGTGGACCCTACCCCTCAAGGTCCTCAAGCCCCTAAATCTAAGTTGAAAAAGTTTCAACCCTCCACCATTCTGCAGTTTGCCTTTTCCCCTTCAGCCACCTGTGTATCTGCGTCCCACTCAACAGTCAAGTTTGCTGAGTTCCTGGGAAAACCTCCTCAGGCTAATTCAGGAGAGAAGGTGATAACAGGAGAGTCAGTTCCTACCTTGATGAGGCCTCTCCTTGTCCCCTCACCTGTGTGTAAGGAAATCCAGAGTGCCCTGGGAGGGATTCCATCTGGTGACTACCATGGGCCCTCAAAGGCTTCTCTGACTGGACAGAGGGCAGGCCACCTTCTCCATTCCTCACACTCAGCCTTGTGGGCAGAACCTGGAAGAGTGAGACTGTGGAATGGGTCAAGAGGGACAGCCTAGAGCCAGGTCCAAGTTCAGAAATGGTCAGGAATGAGCCAAGAGAGGAAAATGGTGGCCAGGCCTCACGAGACCCCTGCCATAGGGTAACAGTGATGGAGGTGAACTTAGGATCCCAATCTTTGAGAGGTGAAGAGGCCAGGGAGGCTGTGGAGGCCAAGGAGTCCCCTGCTCTTCAACCACAGTCTAGTGTTATCTTGGAAAACAAAGTGTTGACAAAATCCCAAACCACATATGTACATATGAGGAGTTTAGAGGTGCCAGGGACCAGTTAAAATTTCCTACTACCTAGAATGTCTGTTTTCCAACATCCAGGTGAGCCATACCTTAACATGGAGGTTGCTAGTGAGTTTAAGTCCAAAGTAAATGTACAGTCAGACAACCAGCTTCAGGACTTTCTCAAACACATGTTCCTTGCTGCAGACAACTTGGCTTCTCAGGTGCCTCAGTGCCATCCCCAGAGAGTCCCCACCAGAGACAGGTTAGCTTCCCAGGAGCCAAGTGGCCTTATGGAAGCCCAAAGGAGCAACCTAGGGCAGCAGGAGCCCAAAACTTCAGGACTCATGGAAGAGCCAGAGCAAGATGATTGCCCCTACTTACAAAAGAGAGGACTGTAGGAAGCATAAACCAGGAGAGCATGAAGAAGGGTTTAAAGAATTAGGGACCTCTCAAGCTGGAAGTATGAGCCGCCCTGCCCAGGTCAGGGGAATAACAGACTCTGTTGGGAGCAAATGTCTCCAGTTCATGCCAGAGAAGAAACATAGCCCTCCAGAAAGCCTCTTCAGAAAAAGGATGAGGCTATTTTTATAGTGGATTTTCCCCAATAAAAAGTCAATGGTCGAGATGCTCTGCAAAAATTCAAGCCCATATCAGCCACTGCCCAGAGTCACAGATCAGTCAAAAGCAGATCAATCTTGAAGAGTGAGACTGCTGAGGGTCAGGCACTCATGACAGCTGTTGGACAGATCCTAGAAGAAAAAATAGCAATTCACCATGGACTTCATGCCACAAAGTTAAATGAATACAAACAGGAATTCCAAGCCCCAGTATGTGGGTGTTTCTGCTACCATAGGCTTACCTCCTACCCAGAGCAAGGGAGAATGATGAGTTATATAGCCTGCAGTCATTAAGCCACCTCCAAGGGCCAGAGTTGTTCTATCAGGGAAAGGGAAGTCAGACACCAACATAGTTTGAAAAGTGTAAGATTCGACAATGAGCAGCTGGGCCTAAGGTGCCTCCCATCCTCGCCCTCCAAGAAGAGTTTGTTTCCAGTTAGTACCTGTCAGTATGGGCCAATGATTCCAGGTACCCCAACCCGCCATCAACACTGTCCAAGGCATTGTCATCTTTGGGGAGGTGTCTTGCCTGGTCAACAGTAAAATCCTTCTTTAGTCTTCCCTTTAGTAGGAAAACATGTCTCCAAGTAAAAATTCAGTCCATGTAGAGAAAATGGTTTTCTCATTAGCACATCCAACATATTTAATGTTCCCCGATACATATATATGTATATTTTTTTTCTTTCTTTCTCATAAGAGCGTAGTGCAATGGCTGCTGTCTGTGCTGTGCACTTTGTCTTCTAGAAGGGAGGGGCATGGAGGGAGGTTGACAGCAGCATCACAAGCTTGCTCCTTGTCTCGTGTCCCTTCATTGCACCTTATAATACTGTCATTACACAAACCAAAGCTACTCTAACAATGAGATGGGAAAAACCTATGAAGCCCACACCCAAGGATCTGGTTCAACCAGTCTTTCTCCTTCTGCTCTGCTACTTTGAACTTTATGCAACTGTAGTGGATAGGTTTACACGATAGGGCCGGACATTCCAATTCAGGCTCCAGGAAATGTCAGAGCCAAGTGGATGGAAGTTTGGGGGGAATAGAGTATGGGCTCTGAGTTCAGAAGCAGGAGAAATCTTGCCCCTGGATCTCTTGGTAGGCAATATACAACATCTGCTCTTAAGAGCTGCTTCTCTCTCTGATGAAGGCCGGGATTGAGATATGCCCTATGAACCCCTTTTACCTTAGCCATAAAAAAATGTACAGCATCACCCTCCCTCACCTCTGTTTTTCCTACACTTTAGAGCAGCAGCAGGGATGGCATTTCCAGCTCTGTGTGTGTAGGTGGGGGCCGTATCAGGGAGGCTGCTGAGGGCTGTGTTGAGCCCAGTCCCATATAAATGAATGGCTATGTTCATGGGTCACCTACCTTCCACTCTATGTTAACCCCAGAGAAGGAGTTTTGGATGAATGGAATAGGGGTGTGACTGTTTGTAGTAATTATCTGATGGCCAAACACTGTGAATTTAGGGTGGGATGTAGGTGTAGAAAAAACATTGGATCCAAGGAAGGAGGCAAAATGGTACCATATTCCCATAAACGTGCAGTGAAAGAGCAGCCCCCTGACATACAACCACCATCTAAAGGCCTAAAGGGGAGGAAAAGTTAAGGGTCCAGTAGCTCATCATGGCCCCACCCCAGGGTCTCTATCCTATTCCAACTCTAAGATCACAGACCTAGAGAAACCACCTTTAGGTCAAAACAGAAGGTCAAACTTATAGAAGTAAAGCAAATCAAGGAAGGTTAATCTCTTAATACTATATTTAATAAGCTTACACATCATCACCTCTTGACTTTTAGAAAGGATAACTTAGCAATAGGTGTAAAAGCCAGGACTAGGGAACGTGGGATGTGACTCCTAGTCTGGTGACCTTCACATAAACACATGGCCCAAGGACTGCTCCAGGGGAGAGGTGGGGACTGGCTTGTGATTGTGTAGTAAGCCTTGCCTGTCTCCCAGTCTTTGATCACCCCAGAGCCTGGCAGGTGAAGAAGCAATCAGACAGGATTTGTGGTGGTGTGGAGGTGACCTGTGCAAAATGGATGGGGCAGGGTGCAATCCAGGAGTGTTCCACTGATCTGCTTCTAGCACAGCTTTTCTTGTCTCCTGACTCCCATCCACATGGAAAAGCAGGGAGATGAGGAAGAATTTCTCTAGAGTGATTTGGCACTTTCTGCCATGTGCAGGGCGCATGGTGGACACAGCTCCAGGTGGTGTCTTTCCCATTGTGGAGATTTCTGTTCCAGCTGATGACCCTGATCCAGATGACAACAGAAATGGACTCCATCCCCCATACCAGTCAGGCCCCTCAACATGTGGAAATTCTGGGACCGGGGGTGGAGGGGGCAGAGTGAGCACAGGACTGCTCACACCCCTGGTTTCTCCCTGGAGCCAGGCCCTACCTCTGGGCCCCAATTCCCAAGGCAGCCTCCAGAATGGGCAGAGCAGTGAGAGTGGAGCCAAGACTTGTGGGAGATGTCGGTACCCAGAGGAAAGAGTTGACAGGGCTGTGACCTGAGCCTGGCTGCTGCTGGGTCCTCTCAGGGACACCCAGAAGTGAGTTCTGGGAATATGGGGAAGTTGGACTTGGACTCCCCTGGCTCCTGCTGGGAGAAGTGCCACAGACAGGTGATGCTGATGGAACAGCAAGAAAACAGAAAGAGCAAGTCCCTTTGCACTTCTCTTGCTGCTCCGTCTTCCATAAGGTACAGTAAGACAAGAAATAGAGAGACCAAAAGAAAAAAGAAATGGAGAGACCCAGAGACAATACACAAAGACTTCACAGACACACCTCTAAAGAGAGACTTCTCACACAAACACCTTTCTCAGAGATCACATACTGAGACCTCACACAGGGAGGGACCTCATGTTGCCTCACAGACCCTCAGACAGAAACCTAGCACAGATTTAACAGATTTCCCAGAGATACCTTCCAAAGGGACCTCATACAGAGACTTCACACAGAGATCTCACCCAGAGACAACATAGAGACTTGGCACAAAGACCTCACAGAGACCTCACATCTATTCTTCAGTATCCATTGACAAGTCTTTCTTAGTGAATATGAAACCACTTAGCAAACTGGCAGCATGATAAATATATTATCAGTTGTGCCCCTCTGATATCCACCAGACACTCATTGTCAGCATTATTCTAAATGGGGAAATGTTTGAGAAGTTTTGTTCTTTTGTAAGGTCATTGTTTCTGAACAAAAGAATTATATATTCTACATGTAGATTTGCAAATTTCATTCTTAGGTGTTCATTAGCTTGAAAATCACAAATTATATTTTTTAGAAGAATGAAGAAAATAATGTTTATTTCTTAGAAATGCATGTAGTACTCTATTTTTTAATTTTTAAAAATTTTTATTGGAGTATAATTGATTTACAAATTTGTGTTAGTTTCAGGTGTACAGCAAAGTGAGCCAGTTATACATATACATATATCCACTTTTTTAAAAGATTCTTTTCCCATATAGGGCATTACAGAGTATTGAGTAGAGTTCCCCATGCTATACTGTAGGTCATTATTAATTATCTATTTTATATATAGTAGTGTGTATATGTCAATCCCAATCTCCCAATTTATCCCTCCCCCCCCCTTATCCCCTGGTAACCATAAGTTTTCATTTGTACCCTTTTTTAAGGAGAATCACAAATTTTAAACACAACTAAAACACTGTCAGTCTCCAGTGAGAGAAAATATTCGTCCAGTTTTAGTTATCATCCAGTCAAATGGTATCTGGCACATTTTTTACTTTATTGGGGACAAAGCTTAAACTTGAGACAGCTTTACTTGTTTCCTTTGGAAACATAAGAAAAACCTGCAGAGATCAGGTTGGAAGATGGCAGAAGAGTAAGACGTGGAGATCGCCTTCCTCCTCACGGATACACCAGAAATACATCTACACGTGGAACAACTCCTACAGAACACCTACTGAAGGCTGGCAGAAGACCTCAGAGCTCCCAAAAGGCAAGAAACTCCCCACGTACCTGGGTAGGGCAAAAGAAAAAACAGAGACAAAAGAATAAGGACGGCACCTGCACCAGTGGGAGGGAGCTGTGAAGGAGGAAAAGTTTCCACACACTAGGAAGCCCCTCCGCGGGCGGAGACTGCGGGAGGCGGAGGGGGGAGCTAATAAACCAAGAAAGAAGCATCGGTACTCACATTCACTTCCCAGAGGGCTGTGTAACTAGCACATTATTTTGCACATAATAGCTTGCATCAGGTTTGTGGGGTTGCTTTATTTTTTAACTGGCCAATAATCATGTGAGGATTTTTCACAAGTCAAATTTCTGGTTTTCGATTTTACATTCTGTCAAAATTATGCTTCTGAATATTATTTTATTTCTTAAAATATGGTAATGCCCTAAAATGATATTACACAATCATAATGTTCAGCTAACATACTTAAAAAGATGGGCTATTAAGGATTCATTCTTAAATAATTCTATGAAATTCACATTTTCTAAGACATGCAGTTAGGATCCATTTTATATTCATTACAGTGTTAACACATTGCTTTAAAAATTTTTGAAAGATTATAAAATATATGACTTAGCCTATGTTTGACATTATACATGTTACCTCATAAAATTACTGAGGGAAGCATATCTTAATATCTGAATTGAAGGTAGTGTACACTTAATCTACATTTGGCTTATAACAATGAATAATGGAAGGCTTTCATTTATTATATATCCCACACTTTCCAAAGGATACACTTCTAAAAGACTACTGATTTCTCACTGCTAATTAGCAACCTATTGTCCTTGCCTTGGTAAAATCTATTTTAATGACAGCTGGTTAAGTCTCCCAGATTATCCATTGGTATTACAGCATCACAGTCTTTTAAGAGGAGCAGGGCTGACATGAGGACTCTTTGGGCTTATTTCTATAAGAAATTTAGTTTTTCTATTCTCCTAATTAAAAAATGTATAATTATTAATTTTTCACTTTACTCCCTTATGTCATTGAATCAGAAAACAATGGAATATGGTCAAGTATGTCATCTAATACTCTATCAGATCACTTTTTTTTTAATAGTGCAGCTTACGCAGGTAAGTTTACTGATCAGAACAAAATGGAATCAATTAGGAAAAAGTTCATACAGGAAAATATCCTTTTCAAAGTTGACTATTTTAACACAGTTAAATAAGTGATTATTTTTTAATCCTTTGAGTTAAAGTTGTTCAGGGTGGCCAAGAAAGTCTGGAAACATGAAAAATGTCCATAAAAGCACTTTATTACTATAATATGTTTAATGTGTTGCTCCTCGTTATTAATTCACAGTTCATTAAGTTGGGCAAAATTACAATGAACAATGTGCATTAAAGCAAAATTCCCATCAATCATTTTCCATCTGTCATACACTGTGTCAGATGATTTGTGTGTCTAATTTTCATGGAAAAACTTGTACCTTTACTCCAGGATAAGAAATCAAGGGGGATCAATCTATTAAAAAGATATTAATATTCCCAGACTCTGTGGCTTTCAGTATTTTCTTTTCAAGAAGATTCACCTAGTGCAAATCTTATAAATATTTTTACCATTTAATATGCCCAGACAAAATGGATACAAAAATTAGATAAAACAACAAAAACAGATCCCCTTTGTTTTCAAAACATTTGATGTTTACATCAAAATATTTTGCTGAAAATGAAGTGATTTTTAATCTATAGTTAAAAGACACTCTATAATGATATTTAGAACATATTACAGATCTGAATTTTTACAAATAGATTTTTATTTAAAACAGGTCTCACACTGACATCAACAAACCAGGCACTCTAGAACAAAATGTGGAGAGATGACAATTATGTGATGACTTCTTAATACTCCAAGGGAAAAAGATTTTTTCCAAAGTAGTCCATCTACAATATTAACCCTTAAGATCTGCTCCCCTTGATAGGTTTCAATATTATTTTCTGTTTCATACACATTTACTTTATAATTAACTCCTACAGGAGGACATTTCTGGAAATGTTCCCAGATATGTACAGCCACACTTTCTGTCATGACCACACCATGGAGAAAGTAGGGAACATCCAGAACCTGATGATCCAGGGGTTTCATAATTACCCCTTTGAAGTCAGTCAGAATCATGATCATTCCCAGAACAGTGTCGGTCTTTATATATGTGGCCCTAGACATGCAGATTGTAACATTACCCACCCAAAGGCAAGTTGTCTTCCTTACTCAGGTTTGCAGGGGCGCCAACTCACTGTGGTAGCTAGAAGAGTCCGTTGCCCCCACCCTGGACCTGCATTCTGTACTCTCCACAGACACACTGTACTACAGATATACAAGTGGTGCTGATGAAACTTCCAGAAAGCTATAAAATGATGCATGCCAGGCACGGTAGATGAGGATTTAGAAAATGCTAACATCTTTTCTAGGAAATAAAGGTGACATACCTATCTGGCTTTAAGCATTTTTGTGCATTAGCTGGCCCCCTGGATCTGGGAAAAAGCATCTGATTTTAAAGTTTCTCAGCCTCATTCTCTGCAATGAAATCTGAAGCTCTTCCTTCCTTCTCAGAGTCCAGAAGCTGGAATTGATACAGTGTGCTCTCTGTGATTTCAGTCTCTACCATTTGTTTCCAATGACCACTTCAACTCAGATATCTCTCAATTCAGGGATCACTCCTAAACTTCAGGAAGAAGGTCGCTAACTACCCTTTTTATTCCCACCACAATGTTATGCTAGTAACCCCTTACAGTGCCAATACATTTATTTTGTAGAATGTGCCCCTTGGACTCCACCTGCTAAATCTGTTTTTTGGGCAAATCATTTGTTACTTAGCTATACAAATTTTATAAAATCATATTTCATAAAATTGTATTTTATAAAATGTTATTTTCTTATTTGATAAAATTGGTAAATCTCGGGATTTAGGTTTATTATTTTTTAAAATGGTACTCATTTTGCCAATTTTTCTCTTTTTACATATATCAGAAAATATGTTAAGAACTCAACTGTGAAGATATCACTATTTTAATTTTTTTCACTTTTTGTACTTAACTTTTATAACAAACCTTTATTATTGCACAGGAAACAAGAAAGTTTGTTCCTTGGAAAACATCAGTCTTAAGAACGTACTAAGTTAAAGCTTAGCATGTTAGATCTGTGAGTAACCTTGCCTTTCTTTAAATTTTTTTTATCTTTTTGCTGTACATGGGCCTCTCTCTGTTGTGGCCTCTCCCGTTGCGGAGCACAGGCTCTGGACGGGCAGGCTCAGCAGACATGGCTCACGGGCCCAGCCACTCCACGGCATGTGGGATCTTCCTGGACTGGGGCACGAACCTGTGTCCCCTGCATCAGCAGGCGGACCCTCAACCACTGCACCACCAGGGAAGCCCAACCTTGTCTTTTTATTCGTGATGTTTTTTCTGAATTGGTTTAAAAAAAAAAAATAAAGCCTTAAGAGCTTAGGGACAGAAGCAAATTGAGAATTAAAATCCAAATCATTCAAATGAAGTTTGTCAGAACAGTTTGTGCGTGGAGAGGACAGCTTCTAGGCACTTCAGAGAAACCAGCAGGGCAGAATTGAGAATAGCCAGCACCTTACAGGGCTTCTCACAGAAATGCTTTAATGCAAAGAGGCGACTAGATTTCACAGGGAGACCAGGGAGAGGATGCAGAGATAATTAAATGACATTCAAGCACCTGTTCACCTGGGAGGTAAATTCCTTCATATTGTGGTCAGATGCTGTTTAGGGGGACACTGGTGCAGGGGAGGTGTTGAGAGGATGAACTCTTCTCTGAGTGATTTTGCAAGTGTGAAAATTCATCCAACAGAGATGCTAGAAAAATTTGCTCCTAGTAGCGAGCATCCAACATGATATTTTGGGACAAAAATGTGTATTTGGAAGAATTTTTCACAAAAGGGCAGTGATGGGAGGAAAAGATTCATATGGGCCTGGCTAGTAATATTCTTCCTTCACAATTTTCTTGTGGGTTCCTGAGGCCTCTTGTGACTGCTTGGAGACCTGGTCCCCAAGCAATGGCCCTCTTTGTCATACTCAGGGTAACCCAGGAAGTTGCTTGTCTGAAGCAGAAAAGGTTCTCTTTCCACTCATGTCCTCTTGCTGACCACATGAACACATGGCATCACCTACAGCTGAGAGGTGTTTGTTAACTAGCTTTGTTTCATAGGACACAGCTCATATATACTCTACAGTAATGTTTATCACCATCTTTTATAATCTCAAAGTAAGAAGTAATCAGTGCTAAAATCATTCTACTGGACTAACAAAGAACATGATTTTTTTTTCCCTAATAGTGATTGTATTTGTTTACTAGGGCTGCCATAACAAAATACCACACTGGCTACTAGGTGGCTTAAACAACAAAAATATATTTTCTCAAAGTTCTAGAGGCTAGAAGTCCAAGATCAAGTTGTCAAGTTTAGTTTCTTTGAGGTCTCTCTCCTTTGATGGCTACCTTCTCGCTGTGTCCTCACATGGTTGCCCCTTAGTCTGTGCATGTCTGTGTTCTAATATTCCCCCCTTATAAAGATACAAGTCATATTGGATTAGAGTCCATCCATATGATCATTTTACCTTAATTTTCTCTTCCAAAGCAGTATTTCCAAGTAGAAGTTAAGCTTACTGTACAAGCAATCAGGTATTTAATAAGAGGCATTGCTATGGAGACAAAAAAAACAATGTTAATAATTGAGGCAAATTTCATATCAGTTTTTGAGTTCTGAGGGTAGACAGTTGAGAAGATCTCTAAATGTCAGGGTTAAAGCATCTTTTGTAGTTTGAATGTCCATGATGATGTCATCAGATGTTCAGGTAAACTTTCTGAGTGGTCCATATAGCAACAGGAATGAAGAAGATTGTCTAAACATGAGCTGCTGTGATTTCTCTGTTTATATTAAGATATCTACCTTCAGTATGCAGGACTTCAGAAAAAAAGGCAGTTTTAGTTTCAATGATTCCAAGTCAAAGGGGTGGGAGAAAATTTGAAAACACTAGTTTGGAGAGATGTAGTCAGGTAATGGAGGAAACTAAAAAAATTCAGGATACAGTCCAGTTTTCAGGTAATTAACAAAACATCAAGGAAAATTAATAGCACTAGAATCTAATATCCACAATACGTATTTTGGTTTCTATTGAAAGATAATTTTTCTCTCTAAAATCACCCTCATTTCTATCAAAGATAGCCAAATTAAGACAAATTTGTTTGCAAAATAAGTCTAGATTCAATAAACTTGGTCTTGTTATTTATATAAGTATAGCAATGATTGTGACTGACCATATAGGCTTATTTTTTATTTCTAGTTTTTGCTTTTATTAAGAGAATTTATTGCCTCTCTCTCCTCCCAATAGCTCAAACATAAAGAAGCAACATCAGAGGAAGACAGACAGACAAATGGCTCTTTGAGTTTGTCCTTCTTGGCATTGGTGAAGGAAGAGGCAGCTTTCTCAAAGTTTTTATCTGCTTAATTGGATGTAGTGGAGAAAAGGAACAAGGAAAGTCAGAGGATAAGTGAACAGGCTCTGCACCTACCAAGGATGTGTTATTCTACTAATTGTCCCAGTAGGAATATTCTATTCATGTTCTTTGATCTGATCCTTGCATTGGAAGATACTTCTTTTTTTAATCTTTTTTTAATTTAATTTTTATTTTATATTGAAGTATAGTTGATTTACAATGTTGAATTAGTTTCAGGTGTACAGCAAAATGATTCAGTTATACGTATATACATATATCCATTCTTTTTCAGATTCCTTTGCCATATAGGTTATTACAGAATATTGAGTAGAGTTCCCTTTGCTATACAGTAGGGTCTTGTTGATTATCTATTTTATATATAGTAGTGTGTATATGTGAACCCAAATTCCTAATTTATCCTTCCCCATACCTTTTCCTTTAGTAACCATGTTTGTTTTTTAAGTCTGTGAGTCTGTTTCTCTTTTGTAATTAAGTTCATTTGTATCACTTTTTTAGATTCCACAGATAAGTGATATCATATGATATTTGTCTTTCTCTGAATTATTTCACTTAGTATGATAATCTCTAGGTCAATTCATGTTGCTGAAAATGACATTATTTCATTCATTTTTATGGCTGAGTAATATTCCATTGTATATATGTACCAAATCTTCTTTATCCATTCATCTATCAATGGACATTTAAGTTGCTTTCATGTCCTGGTTATTGTGAATAGTGCTGCACTGAACACTGGGGTGCATGTATCTTTTTGAAGTATAATTTTCTCCAGATACATGCCTAGGAGTGGGATTGCTGGGTCATATGGTAGTTCTATTTTTAGTTTTTGAAGGAATCCCATAATATTCTCCATAGTGGTTGAACCAATTTATATTCCCACCAACAGTGTAGGAGGGCTCCTTTTCTCCACACCCTCTCCAACATTTTTGTAGTCTACAGTTTGTAGACTTTTTGATGATGGTTATTCTGACTGGTGTGAGGTGATACCTCATTGTTGTTTTGATTTACATTTCTCTAATAATTAGTGATGTTGAGCAGATTTTCATGTGCTTTTTGCCCATCTGTATGTCTTCTTTGGAGAAATGTCTATTTAGATCTTCTGTCCATTTCTTGATTGGGTTGTTTGCTTTTTTGATATTGAGCTGCATGAGCTATTTATATACTTTGGAGATTATTCCATTGTCAGTCTCACCATTTGCAAATATTTTCTCCCATTCTGTAGGTTGTCTTTTTGTTTTGTTTATGGTTTCCTTTGCTGTGCAAAAGCTTTTAAGTTTTATTAGGTCCCATTTGTTTATTTTAGTTTTTGTTTTCTTTCCTCTAGGAGGTGGATCTAAAAAGATATTGCTGCTGTGAAAGAGTGTTCTGCCTGGATTTTCCTCTAAGAGTTTTATAATATCCAGTCTTACATTTAAGTCTTTAATGCATTTTGAGTTTATTTTTGTCTATGGTGTTAGAAACTTGTTCTAATTTCATTTTTTTACATGTAGCTGTCCAGTTTTCCCAGCACCACTTATTGAAGAGACTGTCTTTTCTCTATTGTATATTCCTGACTCCTTTGTCATAGATTAATTGACCATAGTTGTGTGGGTCTATTTCTGGGCTTTCTATTCTGTTCCACTGATCTATATTTCTGTTTTTGTGCAAGTACCATACTGATTACTGTAGCTTTGTAATATAGTCTGAAGACAGTGAGCCTGATTCCTCCAGCTCCATTTTGCTTTCATAGTATGCTTTGGCTATTTGGGGGTTTGTGTTTCTATACAAATTTTAAAATCTTCTGTTCTAGTTCTGTGAAAAATGCCATTGGTGGGGGCTTCCCTGGCGGTCCAGTGGTTGGGACTTTGCCTCCCAACGAGGGGGATGCGGGTTTGATCCTTGGTCAGGGAGTTGGGATCCCACATGCCGTGCAGCCAAAAAAAAAAAACAAACAAAAACATAAAACAGAAGCAATATTGTAACAAATTCAATAAAGACTTTAAAAATGGTCCACATCAAAAAAATCTTAAAAAAAAAATTCCACTGATAATTTAATAGGGATTGCATTGAATCTGTAGATTGCCTTGAGTAGTACAGTCATTTTGACAATGTTGATTCTTCCAATCCAAGCACATGGTATATCTCTCCATCTGTTTGTGTCACCTTCAATTTCTTTCATCAGCATCTTAGAGTTTTCAGAGTACAGGTCTTTTGTCTCCTTAGGTAGATTTATTCATAGGTATTTTTTTCTTTTTGATGTGATTGTAAATGGGATTCCTTCCATAATTTCTCTTTCTGATCTTTTGTTTTTAGTGTATAGGAATGAAAGAGATTTCTGTGTATTAATTTTGTATTCTGTGACTTTACTGAATTCATTGATGTGGTGTATCACACTGATTGATATGTGGATATTGAAAAACCCTTGCATCCCTTGGGATAAATCCCACTTGATCATGGTGTCTGATCCTTTTAATGTGTTGTTGGATTCACTTTGCTAGTATTTTGTAAAGGATTTTTGAGTCTATGTTCATCAGTGATATTGACTTATTTTTTCTTTTTTTGTAGTACCTTTGTTTGGTTTTGGTATCAGGGTGATTATGGCCTCATAGGATGAGTTTGGGAGTGTTTCTTCTTCTGAAATTTTATGGAATAGTTTCAGAAGAACAGGTGTTTAGTATTCTCTAAATGCTTGATAGAATTCACCTGTGAAGCCATCTGATCTTGGACTTTTGTTTGTTGGGAGTTTCTTTTTTTTTTTTAATAAATTTTTTAAAATAAATTTATTTATTTAATTTTTGGTTGCATTGGGTGTTTGTTGCTGTATGTAGGCTTTCTGTTTTTAGTTGTGGCAAGTGGGGGCTACTCTTAATTGTGGTGCATGGGCTTCTCATTGTGGTGGCTTCTCTTGTTGCAGAGCATGGGATCTAGGCACACAAGCTTCAGTAGTTGTGGCATGCAGGCTCAGCAGCTGTGGCTCATAGGCTCTAGAGAGCAGGCTTAGTAGTTTTGACCCACAGGCTTAGTTGCTCTGTGACATGTGGGATCTTCCTGGACCAGGGTTTCAACTCGTGTCCCCTGCCTTGGCAGGTGGTTTCTTAACAACTGCACCACCAGGGATGCCCTGTTGGAGTTTCTTAATCACAGTTTCAATTTCAGGACTTGTGATTGGTCTGTTCATATTTTCTATTTCTTCCTGGTTCAGTCTTCAAATGTTGTACCTTTCTAAGAATTTGTCCATTTCTTCTAGGTTGTGCATTTTACAGGCATATAGTTTCTTGTAGTAGTCTCTTATGAGCTTCTGTATTTCTGTGGTGTCCATTGTAACTTCTTTTTTATTTCTAATTTTATTGATCTGAGCTCTCCCCATTTTTTTCTTGATGATGCTGACTAATGGTTTATCAATTTTGTTTATCTTTTCAAAGAACCAGCTTCTAGTTTCATTGATCTTTCCTACTCTTTTCTTTGTCTCTCATTTATTTCTGCTCTGATCTATATGATTTCTTTCCTTTTACTAAATTTGGGTTTTGTTTGTTCTCCTTTCTCTAGTTGATTTACATATAAGGTTAGGTTGTTTATTTGACATTTTTCTTGTTTCCTGAGGTAAGATTTTATCACTATAAACTTCCCTCTTAGAAATGCTTTTGCTGCATCCCATAGGTTTTGGATCTTCGTGGTTTTGTTTTCATTTGTAGGTATTTTTTAGTTTTTGCTTTGATTTCTTCAGTGATACATTGGTTGCTTATAGTATATTGTTTAGCCTTCATGTATTTGTGTTTTTTACAATTTTTTTCTTGTAGTTGATTTCTAATCTCATAGCATTGTGTTTGGAATAGGTGCTTCATATGATTTCAATTTTCTTAAATTTACCAAGGCTCACTTTGTGGCCCAGCATGTGATCCATCCTGGAGAATGTTTCATGTGCACTTGAGAATAATGTGTATACTGCTGCTTTCAGATGGAATGCTCTATAAATATCAATTAAGTCCTTCTGGTCTAATGTGTCATTCAAGGCCTGTGTTTTCATATTGATTTTCTGTCTGAATGATCTGTCCATTGATGAAAGTGGGGTGTTAATGTCCCCCAATACTATTGTATTACTGTCAATTTCTCCTTTTATGGCTATTAGCATTTGCCTTGTATATTAAGGCATTCTTATGTTGGGTGAATATATATTTACAATTGTATCTTCTTCTTGGATTGATTCCTTGATCATTATGCAATGTCCTTCTTGGTCCTTGTTACAGTCTTTATTTTAGAGTCTATTTTGTCTGATATGACTATTGCTACTCTGGCTTTCCTTTGATTTCCATTTGTATGGAATACCTTTCTTTTGCCCTCTCACTTTCAGTCTGTGTGGGTGTCTAGATCTAAAGTGAGTTTCTAGTAGGCAGCATATATATGGTTCTTGCTTTTGTATCTATTCAGCCAGTCTGTCTTTTTTTTTTTTTTTTTTTTTTTATTTTTGCAGTACGCAGGCCTCTCACCACTGTGGCCTCTCCTGCCATGGAGCAACAGGCTCCGGACACACAGGCCCAGCAACCACAGCCCATGGGCACAGCCACTCTGCAGCACACAGGATCCTCCCAGACCGGGACACAAACCCGCGTCCCCTGCATCGGCACGCGGACTCTCAAACCACTGTGCCACCAGGGAAGCCCCAGTCTATGTCTTTTGGTTGGAGCATTTAGTCTATTTACTTTTAACGTAATTATCAATATGTATGTTCCTATTGTCATTTTGTTAATTGTTTTGGGTTTGTTTTTGTAGCTCTTTTTTCTTCCCTTCCTCTTTTTTCTCTTCCCTTGTGGTTTGATGACCATCTTTAGTGTTGCATTTGGTTGCTTTTTCTTTGTGTATCTATTGTAGTTTTCTGGTTTGCATTTCCCATGAGGTTTTGATATAGCAGTGTGTGTGTATATATATATATATATATATATACATATATACGAAAAGTTGTTTTAAGTTGCTGGTCTCTTAATTTCAAATGCATTTCCAATATCCTGCATTTGTACTCTCCTCTTCTCATGATTGCTTGTTTTGATATCATATTTGTGAGTGGATGATTTCCTACCTTTACTGTATGTTTGCCTTTAATGGTGAGCTTTCCCATTCATAATTTTCTTTTTCTCTAGTTGTGGCATTTTCTTTTCCATCTAGAGAAGTTCCTTTAGCATTTGTTGTAAAGTTGGTTTGATGGTGCTGAATTCTCTTAGCTTTTGTTTGTCTATAAAGCTTTTGATTTCTCTGTCAGGTCTGAATAAGAGCCTTGCTGGGTAGAGTATTCTTGGTTGTAGGTTTTGGCCTTTCATCACTGTAAATATATTGGGCCACTCCCTTCTGGCCTGCAGAGTTTCTGCTAAAAAAATCAGCTGATAACCTTGCAGGGGTTTCCTTGTATGTTATTTGTTGTTTTTCTTTTGTTGCTTTTAATGTTTTCTTTCTCTTTAATTTTTGTCAAATTGATTAATGTGTGTTGGCATGTTCTTCCTTGGGTGTGTCCTGTATTTGACTCTCTGTGCTTCCTGGACTTGAGTGACTGTTTCTTTTCCATGTTAGGGAAGTTTTTGGCTATTATCTCTTCAAATATTTTTTCAGCCCCTCTGTCTCTCTCTTCTCCTTCTGGGACCCCTATAATGTGAATGTTGGCACATTTAATGTTGTCCCAGAGGTCTCTTAAACTATCCTCATTTGTTTTATTTTTTTTTCTGTATTCTGTTCTGAAGCAGTGATTTTCACCAATCTGTCTACCAGCTCACTTATTTATTCTTCTGCCTCATTTATTCTGCTATTGATTACTTCTAGAGTATTTTTCATTTCAGTTATTGTTTATCTCTCTTTGTTTTTTAAAACTTCTAGCTCTTTGTTAAAAATTTCATCTATGTTCTTGGTCTGTGCCTCCATTCTTTTTCCAGTTACTTGTATCATCTTTACTATCATTACTCTGAATTCTTTTTCAGGAAGATTGCCTATCTCCACTTCACTTAGCTGTTCTTCTGGAGTTTGATGATGTTCCTTCATCTGGAACACATTTCTCTGCCTTCCATGTTTGTAGCCTCCTTTGCTCAGGCTGCAGGATCATGGCTCCTCTCACTTCTGGTGCCTGCCCCCTGATGGATGAGGTTGGTCCAGGAGCTTGTGCAGTCTTCCTGGTGGTAGGGACTGGTGCCTGCCCACTGGTGGGTGGAGCTGGGTCTTCTCCCTCTGGTGGGCAGGGCTGTGTCAAGTGGTGTGTTTGGAGGCGGCTGTGGGATCAGAATAACTTTAGGCAGTCTGTCTGCTCATGGGAGGGTCTGTATTCCCACCCTGTTGGTTATTTGCCCTGAGGCATCCCAGAACTGGAGCCTGCAGGCTATTGGGTGGGGCCAGGTCTCAGTGCACAAATGGTGACCTCCAGGAGACCTCACACCAAAAAATATTCCCTGGGTCCTCTGTCACCAGTGTCCTTGCCCCCACAGTGAGCCACAGCCAACTTCTTCCTCCCCAGGAGACCCTCCAAGAGCCTCAGGTAGGTCTGGCCCAGGCTCTTATGGAGTTACTGCTTTGCCCTGGGTCCCAGTACACATGAAACCTTGTGTGCACCCTCCAAAAGTGGAGTCTCTGTTTCCCCCAATCCTTTGGAACTCCTGCCCTCAAGTCCCACTGGCCTTCAAGACCAAATGCTCTGGGATCTCCTCCTCCCATTGCCATGTCCCCAGGTTGAGGAGCTTCACGTGGGTCTCAGAACTCTCACTCCTGTGGGAGAACCTCTGTGATATGATGATTATTTTCCACTTTCTGGGTCACCCACCCAGCAGGTATGAGATTTGATTATATCACAAAAGCGCCCCTCCTACCATCTAGTTGTAGTTTCTTCTTTGTCTTTGGATGTAGAATGTCTTTTTTGCATGTTCAAGTCTTTTTTGTTGATGGTTGTTCAGCAGTTAGTTGTGATTTGGGTGGTTTCATGAGAGGAGGTGAGCTCACGTCCTTCTACCCTCTACCCTGTCTCCTGAATGTCATTGTGAGGAGTTCTGGCTTCTTAAAATTCAATTTTGATTGAAATTCATGAAGGACTTCAGGCTTTACCTCTGGTCAACCACTATCTCTGCAGAATATCTCCAGGGTTAGAGGGAAATCTCCCATATAGTCTCTTTTAAATCTGCTTTGCTGGAACTTTTTATAAGGAATCTCCAGATTTAACTTTTAATAGTCCCTTGAGGCTAAGAAACCAAGCCAATCATTTGACATCTATAGATTTGGGTGAATTCTTCTCCTCAATGTCCCCCAAATATTCTGAGGTTCTTGCATTTGCCAGGAAGTGACCTTCCTTACTCAGCTAGTAAAGCTGCTGGGAACTCTGTAAGCAAGGTATCACACTATTTTCCCAAGGGGCTTTATTGGCTCCATGAAGTCAACCTTAGTTTCTTAAAACTGTTTGGTCAAACCTGAGTTTATGTATATCTCTCAAATATGACATTCCAGGCAAAACTTTAGTAATATAATCAATGTTTGCAATTATGTGCTATTATAAGGGGAACAGATTCTTATTGAACTTATGCAAATAACTATATTGCCAAGAAAATAAGAATGTTCACTGAAAGCTTCTGAATTCTGGAGGAATTGGGTAGGGAGAAAAAGACAAATGATTCAGTTTTGCTTACAAAGGTATAATTTACCAAATTGCTCTAAGCTTAAGAGAGAAAAACAAATTTCCCTAAATTTGGAGAAACAAAACTTTAAAAAAAACCAGCAATATTTCAAATTTAAAAATCATAGGGCTTCCCTGGTGGCACAGTGGTTGAGAGTCCACCTGCTGATGCAGGGGACACAGGTTCCTGCCCTGGTCTGGGAAGATCCCACATGCCACGGAGCATCTAAGCCCATGCAACACAACTACTGAGCCTGTGCTATAGAGCCCGTGAGCCACAACTACTGAAGCCCATGCACCTAGAGCCCGTGCTCCACAACAAGAGAAGCCACTGCAATGAGAAGCCCACGCACCACAAGAAAGAGTAGCTGCCATTCGCTGCAACTAGAGAAAGCCCACACATAGCAACAAAGATCCAATGCAGCCCAAAATAAATAAATTTATTTTTAAAATCATAAATCATTATAACCATCTTCTTCAGTTTACTTAGTCCCATGTAATTAATTCTTGTTTTGTTTGATCTTTTGTTAGAAGTTTTATGAAACCATCAATTTCTCCATTAGGGTTTTGTAAATTCTTAGTTCAGTGGTATGATTTGAAATTCATCAGAAACTTGTGTTCTAGAATACTTGTTAGATCCTTTTCCATGAATTTCTCTGAAGATGAAACAGATTTTCAGGAAGCTTTCGTAAAAGCATCTGAGTAAAACCATTGTCTAAGTAATAAAAGACAAATATCCATTACTAAAAATTTGATTCATTCTAATGGAATTTACAAGAAAATTTATCTTTGTGACACAAAACATTTAAAATAATAACTAGAATTATGACTGATAACATTATACTAGGACATATCTAATTTTAGGAATTTCATATATTTTCTGGAACATTTATATTAATAACATTCACCCTTACAATATAACTTAGAGTTTATGATCATTTATTTAACAATGCTTCCCATGTAAGTAAATACCAAATAAGCCTAATTAGTTTCATAGCTCTCTTTTCTAATAAGATAAAACAAATCTTTTAAGGTGTTCCAGGGGGCCTCTGGAAAAACTGAACGTTATTTCCAGGTCAATAAGACTTCATTTAGAATTTGATTTGGGGGAAAATCTACTTTTTCAAAAATAAAAATGTTTTAAAACGCTTTGTCAAATATGATCATATGTCACTGTGAATTAATATTATTTAGTTATCAATTTAATCAAAGTGACAAAGATTCACATGTAAATACAGATAGTTAAATAGTTGTACAAAGACTTAGTTCTTTTAAGATTGAAAGCACTCAGTTTTTCTTCAAAATAATCAAAGACTCATAAAGACAGAATGTACAATATTTGTTTTGCTAGACAGATTACATTAAATGTAAAAACAGTCTTTGTTTATAATTTCTCATTAAGAGCACACCAATAATTAAGAAAATTTTTCAAAAAGAGAGAAAAACAAATTTTAATTTTCTACCAGCATACTTTGGATATTAAAACTCAATTACTTTATTAAATTCATTCCAATCTTAGTCAGACCTGACTACACATAAAATTCCTTTCTAAATATTCCTTTTTAACAAACCTCTTACAACTTTCTATGTACATTTTGGTTTGTCCCTTTTTCTCTTTCCCAATTAGAAGTTACCAGCTTTAGGACAAAAATCAATTAACAAAGTTTTTACTTTAACAAAAACATCTCCATACCTTACACTTTTCCTTACCCCAAAACACATTCTAATTTCCTTATAATTCCTAGTAGCTTTAACCACATATATTATTTAGAATTCTTAATCCTTTGAAACGTTAATTTTTTTGTAAAGATAAAGTTAAATATTATTAACTGTGTAAGTATTTTGTGGCTTGGCAAACTTATAAATACATTTCATAATTTCTAGAAACATATTCTACTTCATAGTACAAGCTTTTAATGAAGCACAAGACATGTTTACTAATAGAGCCAAACATATTTAGTGTGTAATAAGAAGTCAAAAGTAGGTAAACTTAGACTCGTTCAGCAATTAATATTTCAATATTTTGTCTTAGTTGGAAATGAGCTAGACATTCAATTCATTTAATTTAACTTAGCAAAACTCTAAGGGTAGAATTTATCAAAGACATTTAGAAAACTATTTAAGTTGACATAGCAAAAACAATTATTGCTAAAAAATGTTTACCTAAAAGAATTCTTATCTTATGTCTAATTAATCTGTTCTTAATCACTCAGATTACTCATGACAATTTCATAAGATGCTAAAGTAGTGTTAGCCATCATCTTAAATTATTATTATTATTACTTTTTTCTGAGAAATTTTGTAAAAGCAATAACATGAGCTTATTTGACTTTTAGTAAAACTACATAGAATAAAGCTATTATACTTAATGCTGATAACTCTTAAGATACATCTGTATTAATTAAACCATTAAACCTGAACTAGATTTTACTTACCAAAAATTATCCTAGATCATGTGAATTTGAAAAATATTTGTATTTGTTTTTGTTATATTTTTGAGAATTTTTATATTGCTTGTTGGAATAAATTAAATTTACTCACTCAGATAGCTACAGTCTTTTATTATTTATGGAGAAGACTTTTAAGTCTTCTTGCCCTTTAAATGTACTTGCCCTTGATAAACAATTTTAAGGAGACTGTGATTTAGAGTTTGAGCAAGAGAGGTTTTTTTAGTGGTTTTTGTTTTAAAAAAAACCTCGTTCTTTTTTTCTTTAAATTTTAGTTTCAGGTTCTAACAATTGAGCTAATCTGGGCTCAGTCTCAGGCAATGTGGCTGTGTTTACATTTCAAGGACATGGTAAGATTTAAACTTTAAGGGACAGAGAAAAAAATGTAAAATTTCTTCTATGAGTTTTGGAGTGTATTTTTCTATTATCATAAGTCTCGGGGTAATTATTATTTTAAAACCTTTTTCTTCTTAAGTACAGGACAATTTTGTTCCAATTATCCTCAACTTTTATAATATCTACAAGAATTTGAGAGGAATAGTTTTCAGGGTTGGTGAAGATAAATGGGCCTTGACTTGTTCCTAAGTTGCATTTCTGGTTTTGTAGAGATTTGGAGACAAAGATAATTGTTTCTATTAGCTCTTGAATATTGGCTTCCAACTGATCTTTTCCTAATTATTTGCAGGAGGGCCTAAGGAATTGCTGAGGAGATGGGGCAATTTTTTTTCTTAAAAATGGGAATTCATGTTGAATCTTTATTTTAAGTCTAATTTCTGTTTTTTCATCTTAATAATGATTCCCTGAGGCTAGCTGTTATACATTATTTTTCCTTTCAATTTGATCCTTCCATAAATACCAATATGACAGCTGTTTATGATGAGAGCTCTCAAAAAGGTTATCTTTTAAATACAGCAAATTTAGAGGATCCATCATCTGGCCATTGAGAAGTAAGACCTTACATTAATTTCAAATAGTGACTCAAATCAGTAAGTCTTTTTATGGAACGACCTAGAGGTAACTTTTCAGGCTTAGAATAAATCCCTACCATGGATGAAATAAGCATACTTTCAGATGGAGAGGGCACAGATGATATAGCCCCTATAATGTGAAAATTCATTTCCAAGGATAATCTAAGAAAGCAAAGGCCTTCATTGCACAGGCAGTAAGGGTGGTATAATGCAAACTGTGTCCCTGGTCTCTCCTGGGAATTTGAGGCACCTCTGATCCCAAACCTACTAATCTGTGACATCAGGCATATGCTACTGGAATGGGACTTTTCCATCACTAACAAGGCAATGAAGGTTGAAACAACAAAGGCCCCTGATGGACTGGGTCCCCTTAGAACAAACTCCTCTGACAGCTGGCACAACAAGACTAGAGTGTCCAGTTTATGACTTTGTGTCTCAGAACCCCAGTAAATTCAACTGGTTACCAGATGCACCCCAGTAAATACACCATCCAGATGGTGGAGACCAGAGAGAATATTCTCACTGGACAAAAAGCCAAACTCTCAGGACATAGAAAAATACAGAAGGAAAAGTCTCATCCAGTTTTTATATAGAGGACTGGCATCAAAGTTTGTCTTAATAGGCACTGGACTGGAGAGAACTGTTAACTCACCAGTCTGTGAGGCTGTCTCAAACATCAGGCTTATAGGGCCTATGCCTGTATTCTGCCTTATGGTTCTTTCTTCTTATGAAACATGACTCAGGAGACAGAGACAAAGAAAAACAGTGACTATCTCTGGGAAGAAAGGATTAAGAAAAACTGAGATGAGATTACTCATTTCCAAATAACAGATTTCCTATGTCACAAGGATCTTGCTCCATAAGTATTTTCTTCTGCTAATCTAAATTTAGAGATAGAGAAAAGGAGACTCTTAAGCACTTTCCCTCCTACCAGACCTTACAGGCCTGGGAAGTTGTGGAGATAAGAAATTTTACCTTCTGCTGGCCTTTGTCATGTGTCCTAGGATCTCTCAGCTGCAGCAGTCTTTTGGTGGGAAGCAGGGTTTAGCCAGCCTCCTGGTTGTCTTGTCAGCTGTTGAGGAGGAAGAAATGTCCCTGCCAACCTTCTTGAGTTAAAGAAGTAACAAGGTTTATACGGTCTTCTTGACCCTGAATTCCCTATCTCTGGTGCCAATGATGTCTTTCTACCTCCTGGTACAGGGAGGGCACCATTCACATGAGATATTAATTTCCTGCTTTCATGGAGACAGATAGGAAGGTCAGTGTGTCTCTCTTGCATGCATCAGTCATTTCTTCAGTAACATTAATTCAAAGTAGTATTCCATTGAGGCAAATTTTGGAGCATCCTGCCCTGGGCACCAACAAAGTCAAATGGTTTAGAGAGAAAGTAAGTCCCTATGTCAGCAGTGACCTGTGCTCATGGTGATTGTTATTCCATCCCCACAATACCATTGGGCTGGGTGCTCAAGAAAAAGAGCTGTGGGGCTTCCCTGGTGGCGCAGTGGTTGAGAGTCTGCCTGCTAATGCAGGGGACACGGGTTCAAGCCCTGGTCTGGGATGATCCCACATGCCGCGGAGTAACTAGGCCCGTGAGCCACGACTACTGAGCCTGCGCGTCTGGAGCCTGTGCTCTGCAACAGGAGAGGCCGCGATGGTGAGAGGCACGCGCACTACAATGAAGAGTGGCCCCAGCTTGCCACAACTAGAGAAAGCCTTCGCACAGAAACGAAGACCCAACACAGCAAAAAATAAAAATAAAATAAATTAATAAACTCCTACCCCAACATTTAAAATGGCTCCTGTCTCTTATAATTTATAGTACCAATGTTTCAAAGAAAAAATCTTATTTAGTGCCTCCTTTGTGCTAGACAATAACGCTGGTATATTTTCAAGATATACAAATAATAGAAAGAGACATGTATGGTACTTGAATTGTAGTGAGACATTAAAAGTTTTCCCCTCCAAAAAATCTTTTTGTTTATACTTATAAGAAAAAAATATGTAGATTCATTTTGGATAAGATAATTTATGAAGTGATAAATCTAACCTGAGAAAGTAGAAAAGAACACGGTACACAGGCTCTGAACATTCTACTCACAGAAAATATTGTCCTATTCTTTTGCAGTATGGACTTGTTCCCCTGTCCCTATGTCTGTCCCTTCCCCTCTCTGTTTCTGCCTCTCTTCTCTCTCTCCCTCACACATACACACATTCACTCGCCTACAAAAAAACCCATTGACTAAATGCTAATTGGCAGGCACTGTGCTCAAACTGAGGATACAGTGGTGAGTTAAAAAAAGAGATAATTTTTCCATCCTCGTCAAACTTATATTCCAAGATGGAGAAAGTGAATACTAATTAAAGTGTCACACAACCATAATATTGCAACCACAACTAACAAGCATAACCACTGAGTTAAGCTAAGCAAGCCACTATTGTTAGCTTTCTCTCAACCCTCAGTAGAGTGTGTTCCAGTTAAAGGCCTTGAGTAAGTCAATATTCTGTTGAGAAAATCCAGGAAAATTCTCAGTCTTCCACATCTGAAATTATGCAGTTTGGAATGTCAGGAACAAGAGTGAGGGGAAAGGTCATTCAGAACTGCAACTAACCAGTTTCTCTCTTTCTGACTGCTGCAATAACCTCCTAGTCTATCCTGTGTTTACTCCCATTCCTCTGGCCTGTTCACAGAGCTGCCAAAGTGGTCCCTTAAAATTTAAGCCTGACTGTGCCACTCTATACTCAAAATCATCCAGTGAATTCAATTTAATTACAATAAATCCAAAGTTCTCACCAAGGCCTCAAAGTCCTTTTTGATCTGTTCTCCCCTTCTCCCATGTCTCTCTTGGCCTCATTCCTACCACTCTCCCCCTTGTTTTCTGCAATCCAGCCAAACTTGCTTCTTCTCCAGCTTTTACTAAAACACTACTTAGTAGACAAACAATTTAATTTAAATTGAGCAAAAAATTTAATAAGACACGTAACCAAAGAAGATACATGAATGGTAAATAAGTAACTTTTTAAAATGTTCAGCATTATTAGTCATCAAAGAAAAATTAAAACCACAATGCAAATAACTTCACATCTACTAGAATGACTAAAATTAAAAAGATTGATAGCATCAAATGTTAGTAAGGATGGAGAACAACCAGAAGTCTCATACATTCCTGAAGAAAATGTGAAATGATGTACTACTTTGGAAAACAGTTTGGCATTAATACAACCCCCTAATTTCACCCTCTAGGAATTTAAATGAGAAAAATATGTCTACACAAAATTTATACATGAACGTTCATAGAAACAACTTTATTCATGATTGTGAAACTGAGTAGGATCCTGTGGGGCCTTCCCAGTTTCAGACTCCCAGTGTTCCCTGCTTCTTGTTTGTAGAAAAAAGCTTTAGTCTCCTAGGCCTCCCTTGATTTCCAAAGAGCAGTTAATGATTATAGAACTGACAAAATTCAGAAACAAAGAAAAAGCAGTCAAGCAAGAAAAATAACAATAGATTGAAAAACAGAGTGTTATCTATATCCCTTTCTCCTCAAGGGATATAGATAACAGTCTGACACATATCCTTGATGTGGTGCTCCAAGGACAATGGTGCTTCAAGGACAAAGAACAACCTTCTCTAAAAAAGTGTCAGCATTACACCCCTTACCAGACTCTTAATTGCCCTCCCCACCATGTTGTGATGGTTATAAAATTCCTGATCCCAGCTGGGCGATGGGACCTGTTCCAAATAAGAAAAGGCATCTTCCCTGTTCCACTGCCACCCTGTAGAAGGAAGGTATATGTGCCTCGACCAATTAGTAAATGAAATTTTCACCTTGGACCATTCCTTTGTTTTCTGGCTGTAAAATCTGATCAATAGCACATGTTTGGGGTCGACTGTCCCAGACTACTAGGAAATCAGCCTGCTGTTTTGGTAGACACACTTTCCTCTAATAAATTCTATCTTCTTTACATTCTGCCTTGTGTCTGGAAATTCTTTTCCAACCCACGTTTGGACCACGACACTTGAGCCTTTTTTGTAGACACTAAGGCTCTCCACCTGGTGGAGGATTTGACTACATGCTGATCACAAGCATGTAGGTCCCAGACTGGTTGGAACAAGAAGGCTGCTAATTAAGGTTCCCAAAACATCACCCTGTCACCTCTCCACCAACTAATCAAAAGAATGTCCATGAACTGAATTCACCCTGAGACTCTCACTCCTAATGTTGCAAACACTTGCCCAAAAGTCTTCAGAGAGTTTGGGTCTTTTGAGCATTAGCTGCTTGTTATCCTTGCTTGGCATCCTGCAAATAAACACTGTACTTTCCTTCACCACAACTGGTATCAGTAGATTGGCTTTGCTCTGCATTGGGTGAGTGAATCTGTGTTTGGTTTGGCAATAATTTTGGCAACCATGAAGGGGCCACCATCCCTAGTGGGCATCTCAACCATAGCACACTGGCCCCTGACCAGTGGCAGCTCATGGATACTACTCAGCAGCTGCTTGAGCACCTTTGTCTCAGGGGTGGCCCTGAACACTTGCCACTGACCAGGCATCATTGGCCCATGGCACTTTTGATTTCTGTGGTAAAGGGAAAAAGACACATGCTTTGCTGGTTGAGATTTCTCTAGTAAGTAGTGGAACTTGTGTGTGGTAATACCAGGGTATTCATTCTCTTAGCCATTTGGGTCTGTCAGTGGCTAAACTGTTAAGAGAAAAAAGTTTTCTTGGAATATTGATTTGCTTTTGATTACAGATTGTAAATTTTCTTTACCTTTTAAATAATCTTATAATTTTCTGTATTTGTTTTTTAAATCTTTCATTGTCACTTTGGTTAAATGGATAAGCATTGTTTCACAGTGATCTGTAATCCTAATTGACCAAGTGTTTTGAAACTTTTTAACATTTTGGATAAACTTCTCAAGGATAGAATCCTAATTGAAGTTATTTTGACCTCTAGATAGCTTTGGGATGTTACAGAGGACCCCTAAGTCATCTCAAAGAGAGATATTAAACTAATTAGGATTATTTGGTAAGTTATAGGAGGCACTGTCAATTGATTGGAGATAAATGTATCTCCAACCTTCTTAGGTTATACATTTAGATTATACTAAATATCATTAATATAGATATTCTTATAAATTATATAAAATTTGAATATGTCAAATTTGTATGTTACAGCAGTAAACAATTTTTTTTGTGTCAATTGCATTTTAACCAGATCTTTAACTGTGTCTTTTTAAGTCTTTTTATCATTCATAGATGCTTTTGCAAAAATGCTTCATCTTCAGGAAGATTCATACTAAAGACTTTCTGACAAGTGCAGGTTTCTGATAACTTTCAAATCATACTGTTGAATTGAGTAAGAAATTAAAGAATTCTAATGGAAATCTCTATGGTTTCATAAAGGTTAAGGCTGCAAACTGTAAACAGCTCAAATGTTCATCATCAAGTGAATGAGTAATTCACATCAGCAATAAAGGGGAATGAAATATTAATATACACAACATGATTGAATCTCAAAACATGCTGAGTGAAAGAAAAGAGGAACAAAATACACACTGTTAGATTGTATTTATGTAAATTTGGGAATGGGAAAACTATAGTAACTGAAAGCAAATCATCATATCACTTTTGTAGGAAGGTGAGGAATGACCACAAAGGAGCCTAAGGAAACTTTCTGGGTAATGGAAATTTTCTGTATTGTGGTAGTGATTACACAACTGTATATATTTGTCAAAATTTATCTAACTGTGCTATACATTTAACATGAGTGCTATTAGTTGTATGTAAATTATATCCTAATAAGGGTGATTAAAAATAAATATATATTATGTATGACATATAAATATATGTTTACATATATTACATATATATCATGACAATAGAATAAAATATGTTCTTAGTGATTAAATTGCCATTTAGCCAACATCCAGAATGCCAAACATCCTTATTTTTTTTCTTGTTTTTCCTATCTCTAACCTTTCAAAAAGCATCATTTTTAATAGTCACATCAACATTGCTGATTAGATTTTCAGTAATTTGAAAACACAGAAGACATTCCTTTTAAAAATATAAACAAAAGCTTCTTTCATCTGCTCTCTAGATCTTTTTATTCTTATGCCACGTTCTTTACACCAGTTGATCAATTGAGTTAGGCACTCATTTGCTTTTTCACAAACCTTTGTTGTGCTTCTGCTAGTTCTACATTAGGCAGTATTAAGGAGGAAAACCACTGACACAAAATGGTTTCATTTGTGCTAAAGCCCACGATACCACGCATATATTTAATAACCTATTTGCAATTTCGACCTTCACCAGAAATGTTATCTTAATTCTGAAATCTGGAATTTTCTGGTCAGCACCAATGTGGTAATCTATCACATGGGCCCTCTCCATCTCCCCCAACCCAAGAAGAGGCAATCTGCATGATCAAGGCTTCCCTTCCCTACAAAGAGAAGATAGTACTAGTCCAAATAACCTTTTTTTTTTTGCTAATGACTTTCTTGCCCACCCTCCTTTCTATAAAAACCTTCCATTCTGTATAACTTCTCAAAGTGCCCTTCTATTTACTCGATGAGATGCTGCCCAATTCATAAAGCATCAAATAAGGCCAATCAGATTTTCAAATTTACTCAGTTGAATTTTGTTTTTTAACAAGACTTGACCTTAAACAAGATAAACATTGCCCCTGTTTTGATCTCAGGTGGCCTCAGCCTGCAGCTGCTTGAAGCAGGATTTTGGTTCCTGGCCAGAGATTGAAGTCAGGCCGGGGCAGTGAAAGCACTAAATCCTAGCCACTAGACCACCAGGGACTAGTGGTCAGTGACAAGGTCCCAGCCTGTCTGCTGTGTAGAAATGAATTTCCAGAGATGGAAAGTAGTGAAACAAGTAAAGTGTTTATTAGGAGAACAAAGAATACATGTGGATAGACACATGGGCGGGCTCAGAGAGAGTTGCGCTCGCATGGTAGTTTGAATCACTTTTATGGGGAATATTTTCCAGGTTTCCTTTGACCAATCATCTTGCTTTGCCTGGTTCTGAGTCCATATTTGGTATACCTCAGGATCCTCCCGCATTCGTGTGCATAGAGGCCTATGGGTAGTTGACATCACTTACTATGGGGTGGTGCCCTCTCCCTTTTTGACCTCCAAGGAGCCCTTCTGCACATGTGTAGCTGGGAAGGTCTCCTTGACTTCGAGAATGAGGAATATCTAGTCTTTTATCTCTTATCTGGGCAGGGCCCAGCCTCCTCTCATGATTGTCCTGCTATTGATATTTTGGATTTTCTGTCCAGAGGGAATGAACTCCTGCTGCTTACCCTGGAGCCCATCTATCTCCTGCCTCACTTTCACAGAACTCACAATCTGCTGTGAAAGACAGCCAGAATATGAGTACACACACACAAATAATTTTAAAGCCCGATAGATTTGAAGTCAATAGAAAAGACATTGAAAAAGAAATTGGCCTCCTTTTGATAAGGAAGTCAGAGGTTTCTCCATAACTTGTTTTGAGAACAATAAGCCATGTCTTTTCCTTCTTCTACATTTTCTCTCCCCACTGCTCACCCCAACAAAATGCTGAAGACAGAATTTGCACTCAATAGATTACTTTTTAAATTGATGAAAAAGTATAAAGTATATTTATGTGCATTAACGTATGGAAGGGCATACATTTGGAGCATAGAAGCTCAGTACCTGATAGAAATATCACATAAATTAGGAATATAAAACTAATTATATAATAGGGAAATTAAAAAGAAATTTCAGGTTGTGTAGAGGCTAAAGAGAACAATAACATATATAATAGCTGAATATTTTGGCATTTGAAATTGGAATTTTAAAAATAGGTAAGAGAGGAAGAAATAGGAGTCTTAATTAATAACTGAAGGGGGGATAAGTAGCTTATTTAGCTTATTTCTGCCTTTTTAGTTGCCTAAAATATCAGTTTTGAAACCAGATATGGTTGTAATGTATTAGTTCTGCACAAAGTGCTAGGATGAGTTTCCCCACACCCACAGTTTAGGGATAGTGCTTTACTCATAACTCGTCTTTCATGCATTTGCCTAAATTCTTGTGGAATACAGTTGGACTTGCAGCTCATAAATATGACCTTTGGATGTGTTTTAAACACTACTGAACTCCATTTTAATTTTACATATTAAAGCCTCTGGGCTCTATTTACTCTTTCATTATTTAACATTCATTTATCTTATGAAAAACACTGTGATTCACTGTTGGTCTAGCTTTTTTTTTTCACTTATTTGGATGATTTTTAGAATCCAAACTGTATTGTTATTTATCTTGGAAAACAGAAACACTTTCGGGAGTCAATTCTCTGAGTCCCAAACCCCTCACCTGACAGCCTCTTGTGGTGCTAGGCCCCGGAGGGAGGAGACAGCAGGATCTGCAGGTGGAGAGGCCTAGAAAACTGAGGGTATTATGTGTCTGGTTTATCGCCAAGATTAGTCAAGCCCCAAATTATAGTGTTGATGGAGAAATTTTTCACATAATGAGGCATGGGGAAGTCATTTAGGCTTATACATGGTTCAGTCTAAACTCTGTGTGAACTGAAAGAGCCTGTCAAACACACACAGCACATCTGCTTTAACCATTAAGGAAAAGAAATGTCTGATTCAAAAATAAGGATAAATGACTCCCTTCTTATGATGTCCATGTTAACACCCTCTCGAAGATGAGGTTCCTTTCCCAGGTACCAGGATCCTACTGTCTCACTATATACGTACTAAATCTGTCTCTTTTGAAATCTTTAAGGAGTATACCCCTGTCATGTTTGATGTATGTTCTTTGCTCTGATAAAGTATAAGAGTACCATGCTTCAGTGGAGAAGTTCCTTAGAGCCTTTTGCGGGGCTGCCTCCCAGATTATAGCCCTCAGCTTGGCTCAAATACAACTATTTTATGTTCCTATTATAAATTCTTTATTATTTCCCTCCACAGTGTGTTATTCCTTATGAAGTCCAACTGTTCTAGCTTGACACCAAGCCACCCTGAAGCAGCCATCGTGTCTTCATTGCCTCTTTCTTACATCTGGGTCCTTGAAGGCTGCTGAGATCATACTTGCTTGTCTGTGTCCATGGAACCCAGGGCAGAGCCAAGGTCCCCCCACCAGGTCCCTGGATTCTGGTACCAAACCCAGGAGAAGGTGTGCTCTAGTTATATCATCCTCACCTGGCACCAAGGCCAAGATAGTCATGTGTTTTTTCCCAGACTTCTGTGAGAAAGGGTTTTGTGATGTTTTGTTTTCCCTAGTTCACCCTAGAGAGATGCAAGGAGGAAGTCTGATGCAGACTTTCCAGCTTATGAACATCTGAGGGCTGTGTCTCAGGTCAGGATCAACGTTCCCTTTTCCATGGTCATTCAAGTCAGTGAGGCAGCCTGACTTAAGGGCCAGGACCCTGCTTCTATAGTCCTGGAGTTGATAGCTGAAGGCTGGGGACAGGGGTGCTGCAGTTCTGCCCAAGGGGAATTAAAGGCCAGAAAGCCCTGGTTTCTGCAGGAGTCTGATAATCTCCTGGAATGTATGCCAGTTAACATAGAATTTCTTTATCCTATTTATTCATTATTGTTATTTCTCATTGTATTTTGGGACTGAATTTTTTTTTTTTTTTTTTTTTTTTTGTGGTACGCGGGCCTCTCACTGTTGTGGCCTCTCCCATTGCAGAGCACAGGCTCCAGACGCGCAGGCCCAGCGACCATGGCTCATGGGCCTAGCCGCTCCGTGGCATGTGGGATCTTCCAGGACCGGGGCACGAACCTGTGTCCCCTGCATTGGCAGGCAGACTCTCAACCACTGCACCACCAGGGAAGCCCGGGACTCAATTTTTTATTGTTACAGAAATCCAATGTTTTCAAAGATTTTCCCTCAAGGATTCTACTGTTAACATTTTTCATTAAGAGGAATGCCTGTCTATTCCAATCTTTTTTCTCTCCATTATTTACTGTGTCTTTTCTAGGTCTTGTCCTCGTCTCCTGGACCACAGTCAGTAATGTCTCCACCTATGTATTCTGAGTGTGTGATCATTTGGTCCAAGGGATTCTGCTGAATGAAGTATAAATTCTGATATCTTTCTCTTGCAAACTTTCAAAAACTACAAATAAAATGAAAATATGGGCAATATAAAATGAAAATATGATTTTCCATTCTTATTAATATCTATCTCTATATTTCAATAGAATTCAATTATTGGTCCCTGATGGCTATATTTTTCATAAGAATTCCCTAAATAATTACCAATAATTCACTACTCCAATGTAATGTAGAAGATATTCTTAGTGTATTCTTCAAATTCATGTTGATGGAATGCTCAAGTTCCCTATATCAAATTGAGCTCCTATATTCCCTCTGAATAATAAAACTGGTATGTTTGCTAAAGATTGTTGAACAACTTTTTAGCTTGACATGGACAGTACAAATATAGTATCACTAAGGGTGAAAATTTAGTATATGTCCTGTGAACTACCAATTTCATGTTTCACTCACAATCTAACCATTTAAATACAGAATTATTTCCTAATTCTCTGTTATATAAATCTCATTATAAATAACAAGCTTTTTTTTTTTTTCGGTACACGGGCCTCTCACTGCTGTGGCCTCTCCCGTTGCGGAGCACAGGCTCCGGACGCACAGGCTCAGCGGCCATGGCTCACGGCCCAGCCGCTCCGCAGCATGTGGGATCTTCCCGGACCGGGGCACGAACCCACGTCCCCTGCGTCGGCAGGCGGACTCTCAATCACTGTGCCACCAGGGAAGCCCAATAACAAGCATTTTAAAAGCTTTAAATTTTTAACTATAGCTAATTAATTTGTACCTTTTCTCCTCTAACAACAAAAATTGACTTTCATGGTTAACTCAGTTAAAAAATAAAACAGCACAATAGGAAAGAAGTAAAATATCTCCATTGTCTACAATATATAATAATATATATAAATATGTTGACGAAAAAACTTGGGTCTGCTCTCCCATGTGCAGTAACGCAAATCTACTGACACCAGGTTATGGCGAAGGAAAGTGCAGCGTTTATTACAGGGTGCCAAGCAGGGAGTTCAGGTCAGCTAGTGCTCAAAACACCTGAACTCCCTTTCCTGATGGGTTTCATGAAAGCATTTTTAAATACCAGATGAGAGAGGGAAATCACAGGGTATGTGATCAGCTCCTGCACAATTCTTTGATTGGTTGATGTGAGGTAACAGAGCAGTGTCACAGTGGTTAACATTATTGATCCTTAGGCTCCAGTAAAAGATCTCCTACTTAAAATAGTTTTAAAACTTAATAAAAATAAACATTAACTGAGCAGAGGGAAAGTATCCTCAATTTCAGAACAGTGTAAAGTCAGCAAATATCACAACTGGTGCACCCCTTGAAGATATTGATCTTGACTGGTTACAATTTTTAAGAAAACACATTTGGGTAAAATTAACTCTGCACTTAAAAAAATTGAGTCACAGGTTTTAGGTTTTCTAAATGCTCTAAAAGTACTTAATTTTCCTTTCAACCTCCCCCCAGTAAAGGGTCAATGCCTCTTGTATTGCTTTCTCTCACTGAACACACCAAAGAAAAATTGCATCATGTTGGTGTCTATCTGAATAAGGTGCTCAGGGCTCTCCCTGAGTCATTGCATGGTTCTCATTTGCACGTGGGAGCCAATGGGTCTAAGTGCAGGCCACCACAAGATGTGCCACTATGGCATGTGGATTATTTTGAGCTGAAAACAATCAAGGCCCAAAAGACTCAGGAAGAGCCTTTGAACTTCCCCCTTACTGCCTAAAATAATTTAAGACAGGAGGCCTGTCCCAGGAAGAAGCTATCACTAGAGATAAATGTAGTATAATATTAGGTGTCGTAGAACAGGAGGAACATTGAAAAGCCCATTTGATCAAAATCCTCTCTGTGGGACTTCCCTGGTGGTGCAGTGGTTGAGAGTCCGCCTGCCAAAGTAGGGGTCATGGGTTCGTGCCCCGGTCCGGGAAGATCTCACATGCCACGGAGCGGCTGGGCCTATGAGCCATGGCCGCTGAACCTGCGCGTCCGGAGCCTGTCCTCCACAATGGGAGAGGCCACAACAGTGAGAGGCCCACGTACCGCAAAAAAAAAAAAAAAAATCCTCTCTGTGTCTCATTGTCTTTGGATGGCTCAGCAAACATTTGTTTACCAAACATTAACTCTTTTTAACTTCCTGTGAATTACCTTACTTCCCCTTGAAATTTCAGACCCATACCTCCTTCTGATGCCAAAATTTGGCCTCTGTGCACTGGTACGGAATCGAATTCGGAGGCAGAGTTTGGGAGAAGTAGAAAAGAATAGGTTTATTGCGTTGCCAGGCAAAGGGGGACACAGCAGGCTAATGTCCTCAAAACTGTGTGTCCCAACCTGGGCGGATTTGGTGAGGAGTTTTATAGCAATGGTTCAAGGTCAGGGTTGCTGATAAGGATTATGGTGTGTTCAGGGCCTGCAATCCTTTAATCTGGCCTCAGGTGGTCTCCTAATGAGCTTCTATGCTTCTCAAGGTTATGAAACTGTGACCTTCTCTCTAGAATGAAGGATGCTTCATCAACTAGTTAACATCTTCCATTTGTTGGGGGTTTTAGTTCTGTAGAAGAGCTCAAAGTTATTATGTGTTTCGCTTGAGGCAGAACAAGGATCTTGTCCCAAAACTGCACTATTGTTTCTTGACAGTTCCTCCCTTGTCTCTGTATCCCCTCCCTTTCCTGATTAGCAACTATTTGACCCTACCCTTTGGAATTCAGGGAACATTGTGGAGGCTGAAGCCTAGTCCCTGCAAACAGGAAATGGGGGACACAGAAAGACTTTCGTGCCCAGGAGCCCCACAGGGTCCTGCTCAGTTTCACTTCTCTTTAGTCAAGAATATATATGTCACCTTGTCTTGCTGTCTTTGGAATTCTTCATACTTATGTGAATTCCCCAAGTGCACATAATAATTTAATTTTCTCTTGTTAATCTGCCTTATGTCATTTTCATTGCCAGCCAAAGAGCTAATGTCACCCAAAAACCTGGGTTTGCCTATTGGTGGGTGTCAAGCTGAAAGGCACAACAAAAACAAAGATTGGGAGAAGAAAGGATTTATTCCTTGCAGCAAGTAAAGAGAACACTGGGGATCTTTCCCAAAGCAGTGTCTTCCTGAACAGCAAAATTGGGTAATTTTTAAGCTAAGGGTACATGCATATTCATGAAGGGGTTTGGGTGGTCCATAGAGTCCAAGCTTTAGTGGACTGAAGTCATGAGGGTCATAAAAGGTCAATATCATCATTCCTTATGTTCCCAGTTAATCAAGCTAATCTTTACCATTGAAAGAGAACTGGAAGTCTTTACAATTATCTTTGTTATTGTTACTTCTTTTACCTGAAAACAGTCCTTTGATTCTGCATTATTTTGTTCCCTTAAGATCATTAGTTACTGAGACCCTTTCAACGGCAAGCATCCTGGCCAGGCTTAGATCACAAAATCGCTTAGGCCAAAAATGACTTTTGGGACATGCAGAGACAGTAGAACACAGAATGGACTCTAATCTCTAGCCCTGGCAAGTTTCCCCCACCATACTTAGCTCATATTCTTTGCAGATATCTCTGGTGACAGCTCTATTCCAGGAACAGGCCCTCTATCTAAATTCCTTTTAGGCAGTTAGGGGAAAGGTCAGTTTCTTCTTGAGTCTTGTTGCCCTTTAATGTTTTCAGCTAGAAATAATCTGCATGCCAGAGAGACATTTTGGAGTGGCAACTTTTCCCTTAAAGTCCAATCATGGGCTGGAATTGGGGTTTCTTTTAGCAGATAGGAGCTGTTCCAGAACCAAAGGAGTCAGTAGGTCTGTGGACTATTCTCCCCAGAAAGGATCTCCAAAACTGTGATTGATTGCTCACCTTATCAGAAACAAAGGACACAGATGATGATAGATAGATGATAGATAGATATAGATAGATCGATAGATAGATGATAGATAGATAGATAGATGATAGATAGACCATGATATAATATACTATATATTGTGAGCATTATTAACCATATATAAAAAGAAATACTAAATAATAGGTTAATATTGAAGAGCATTGTTTATATGTTGCTAATCATTCTGGCTGGATAACATCAGTGATATTTAGGACAAGATTGTTCATAAATCCATATTTCAAAGTCTTCTTGACAATATCTAATTTGTGGGGCTGAATTGTTAGGTATGATTAATTTGTCATTGGTTTTACCAGCAATATGGTATATAAAGAGTTTAAACAAGTAGTAAGAATCTACCAACTCAACATTTTCCTTGTTGTTCCCTTGTGTTTTCATTACTAGTAACTTCAAACTTCTAGTTCTTTTTTTTTTCCAGAAAAATAACAATTATTTCTTTTAATCTGTTTAAAGACAAAATCTGACAATCATTGCTAATATTTGGTTGACTACTTCAACAGTGTAGAATCTATAAGAGAAAATACCATAACTACATATCATCTATTAATATAACAATACAGATTGGGGAAAAACTGTATTTACCTATTTAAAAACTTAAATATTACAAAATAATAATACTTTTTTTCATCTTTTCAGCAATCTTGACACAGAAGAACTATATGGTAAGTTTATTTATTTATTTTTTTTGTAATTTATTTTATTTTATTTTTTTCATTTTAACATCTTTATTGGAGTATAATTGCTTTACAATGGTGTGTTAGTTTCTGCTTTATAACAAAGTGAATCAGTTATACATATACATATGTTCCCATATCTCTTCCCTCTTGCGTCTCCCTCCCTCCCACCCTCCCTATCCCACCCCTCCAGGCGGTCACAAAGCACCGAGCTGATCTCCCTGTGCTATGCGGCTGCTTCCCACTAGCTATCTACTTTACGTTTGGTAGTGTATATATGTCCATGCCTCTCTCTCACTGTCACAGTTTACCCTTCCCCCTCCCCATAGCCTCAAGTCCATTCTCTAGTAAGTCTGTGTCTTTATTCCTGTTTCACCCCTAGGTTTTTCATGACATTTTTTTTTCTTAAATTCCATATATATGTGTTAGCATACGGTATTTGTCTCTCTCTTTCTTACTTACTTCACTCTGTATGACAGACTCTAGGTCTATCCACCTCATTACAAATAGCTCAATTTCGTTTCTTTTTATGGCTGAGTAATATTCCATTGTATATATGTGCCACATCTTCTTTATCCATTCATCTGATGATGGACACTTAGGTTGTTTCCATCTCTGGGCTATTGTAAATAGAGCTGCAATGAACATTTTGGTACATGACTCTTTTTGAATTATGGTTTTCTCAGGGTATATGCCCAGTAGTGGGATCGCTGGGTCATATGGTAGTTTTATTTGTAGTTTTTTAAGGAACCTCCATACTGTTCTCCACAGTGGCTGTATCAATTTACATTCCCACCAACAGTGTAAGAGGGTTCCCTTTTCTCCACACCCTCTCCAGCATTTATTGTTTCTAGATTTTTTTTTAACAGCTAGTTCTTTGTAGGACATTTTTTAAAGCTACTTGTCCATTTTGTGAGAGTTATTTGGTTAAAACTAGATGTGATCAGTAAATCTGCACAGAGGGGAACCATACTCAGAGTGAACCAACAAGAGAGATCCCACTGTCAACTCCTCTGTATTGGGGACAGTCCTCTAACAAAAATTACACAAAATCTAGGGTTTTACTAAACCTGCAAACTAACAGATTAGCTTATTAGTGTTTCATGGATGCTGCAGAAGACACAAGACACCAGGTCAGACACAACAGACTTTATTATTTATTGCAAAAGCAGTAGCAATGTCTTCATGTCCTCAAGAGTTCCCCAATCCCTCAAGAACCACAGGAGTACCAAAGGGTCCACAGTGAATGTCTACAGATGCAGTGGGTTGCAATATAGTAGAAAGGTAGAAGAACTTGGATGATTCACCTTTTTATAGTGAGCAGAAGAAAATTTTCTCTATTTTTGTGGGAAAATATTACCTCATCTCTCAAGGTTACTTGTTGCACTTACAACCCTGAGAAATACATGCATAAAGAACAGTCAAGGTCTTGAACTCTTATCCTATCCAACCAGAATGTACAGGAATGCTCAGTGTTTATGACATATTGACTCTCTCAATACCCTCTTTTCTCAAGAGGCTTCATGAATCCCATGTGACAGGGACCACCTGACAAGGACCATGGGAGGGGTATTGTTGCTTTCTTGTGTAATTCCTGGGCCATGTATGTACCTCATTGGAGATCACTGCCTCAGAGAAATAATTTCAAGTTTTATATTTATTGGATGAGTAAACAAACAGAGCTTTTAGTGCACCAGAATTAAGTTAGGACTTTCCCCTTGCTTTTTTGTTTTCCAAATGAAGACCTTAAAAATCTATCCTGATTTTCATTTCTTCAAGAAAGAAAATTTAGTGACCTTCAAAGAAAGAATATTTAAGATGTGCAAAATTTCAGAATTAATCTTTCATAGTCAAACAAATTTAGTTTTAAGAGAAATTTATTATATCATTCTTACTGTTTTCATTATCCTGTGGACCTAGATCTCTGCTGGTCCTCAACTGACTTTTTGGAACTACTGTGTAGAGAGAGAGCAGCAAAGATGGCCAGTTGCAAGTGTGTTCTGTGTCATGTTATTCATGCTTTCTCTTCACTAATGCATTTTTAGGGTCTTCAGATGGTGCTTGCAAACTGATTAAGAAATGGGAGAGACAAGGAGGATAGAATCTATAGGATAGAATCTCTATGAGACAGAGTTGCTGCCATTGGCAACTTCAGAAATGAATGGCCCAAGGGCTTCACTGGTGGTGCAGTGATTAAGAATCCACCTGTCAATGCAGGGGACACGGGTTCCAGCCCTGGTCTAGGACCCCACATGCAGCAACGAAAAAACAAAAAAACACAAAAAAAAAAAAAAAAAAAGAAAAGAAGAAGAAAACAATGGCCCAGAGCAGAATCTTTAATGGACACAACATGCTGTGTATTGGCTCGGTGGAACCTAATAGCTTAGAGTTGAAAGCAGAGATCCTTTCAAGATCTGACTGCAAGAGCTGCATCTATCAGTTGACCACCATGGTGTACTGTGCACTGATTTCTTTATTTAGTATGGTTTTTCTTAATATCCAAAGATAATCTCTTCTCTGTCTCCAATAATTTCCCTGAAGTGAAACTGATCCAAAATGTTATAAAGTCTCTGGTAATGTGTCAAAGTGATTATGTAGAGCTACCTATTGTTTTTTAACAAAACCAGTCAGGCCATTAACTGTCATCTTGTTGTGCAACATTATTTGAAAATTTCATTCAATAATTAGAATAAAATTGGCTTTTTTGAGCTATCTTTTGAATCAGAGAGGAGAAATATAGAACTGAATTGTCCAGAATTATCTTTCTATTGCATAAATAATAATGACATATTCACCAGTCTAATTTACAGTGAATTTTATTTTTGTTTTTTATTGTTAAAAAACACATAACATTTACTATCATAACCATTTTTAAGTGTATAGTTCAGTAGTAGAAAGTGTATTCACATTGTTGTACAAGAGATCTCTTGAATGTTTTCATTTTGCAAAACTGAAAATCCACATTGATTGAACAATAGTTCTCCTTTCTCCTCTCCCCCTACCCAGCCCCTAGCAACCACCATTATACTTTCTGTTTCTATGAGGTTTACTACTTTAGATATCTCATATAAGTGAAATTATAGTGTGTGTTTGTCGTTTTGTAACTGGTTTATTAAATTAAACATAACGTCCTTTAAAAGTTCATCCATGTAGTAGATGTAACAAAATCTTTCTTTTTTAAGGCGGAATACCATTCCATTGTATGTATATACCACATTTTCTTATCCATTTATCCATTGATGGACATCTGGGTTATTTCTATCTCTTGGCTATTGTGAATAATGCTGCAGTAAACATAGACATGGAAGATCCTGCTTTCAATTATTTTGGATATATACCCAGAATCATTATTTCTGATCATGTGGTAATTTGATTTTTAATTTTTTGAGGAATTGCTATACTGTTTTCCACAGTAGCTGCACCATTTTACATTCCTGCCAACAGAGCACAAAGGTTCCAATTTTGTCATATCCTCACCAACACTTGTTAATTTTTTTAAGTTGGTTATCCTCATGAGAGTGAGGTGATATCTCATTTTGGTTTTGGTTTTTAGTTCTCTAATGATTAGTGATGTTGAACATCTTTTCATGTTTGTTGGCCATTTCTATATGTTCTTTGGAGAAATGTCTACTCAAGTTCTTTGCCTATTTTTTAATTGGGTTATTTGTTGTTGTGAGTTGTAAGAGTTCTTTATATATTCAAATATTAAGCCCTTAACAGACATATGATTTGCAAATATTTTCTCCCATTCTGTAGGCTACTTTTTTCACACTGATTGTTTCCTTTGATGTGCAGAAGTTTTTAAGTTTGGTGTAATACCTTTTGCTTATTTTTGCTTTTGTTGCCCATGCTTTTAGTGTCATATATTAAAAATCATTGTCAAATATAATGTCATGAAGCATTTTATATATATAATAATTATTATTAGGTCTTATGCTTAGATTTTTAATCCACTTTGAGTTAATTTTTTGTATGGTGTAAGGTTAGGGTCCAGTTTCATTTTTTTTGCATGTGGATATCCAGTTTTCCAGTGCCATTTGTTGAAGAGACTGTCCTTTCCCCATTGAGTAGTCTTGGCACCCTTATTGAAGATTGTTTGACTATAGTCAGGGGGTTATATCTGGGCTTTCTATCTAATATGTCATTGGTCTATCTATGTCAGTACCTCACTGTAATTTTACATATATCAGACAATTCTGTGACATAAATGTTAACTTTTATTTATGCTTTAACTCCAGTAAAGGTCACAAGGTGCTTAACTGACACAACTTTTGATAGTGTTTCAAGATATATTGATTACATCCTCTAATAAAATCAGAGAGAATTGCATCAGTGTTTCAAGCCACAGAATCCCTTGAAGAATTTTTTTATTAATCAATAAAGATAAATTGGTCTGGATTGAAAATATTATCACAAACATAATTGACTAGGGAATATAATAAAAATGTTGCCTTTATAGGTAAGGTACAACAGTAAACCTCCTTGAAAACAAGGCTCATATAAATTCTCTACCCCACGGGAACAGTTTTCCATCCTTCCATTGCCCAGGACAGTTTACAGTTAGTATGAGAAAGGATATTCTCACCATATGCTTGTTTTTATTCTCCTCAATTCATGTGAGATTGATCAAATGGCTATTCTCAAATCTAAAGATGCACAACACCCCAAAGTATTTATTGTTTTTAATCTTCTTAATTTTCATTCTAAAGTAAAATTATTTGTATTTTTCTTTTTCAATTTCTATTGTTTTGCAACTATTTTGGAGATTGATGTTATTAGCTTTAGATATTTATTATTTTTCTCACATCTTCACCAAATAATAAGATAAAACAGGATGACACACCTTATTCAACAGTTTTGTTGTGTTGACAAGCCAAGGCATAAGCTCTTTTCTAGATGATGATTATTATTGTGGGGTGCTGGCATAAGTTTGTTTAAACATTTTATCGCTAATCTTAACTATCTTTTAAAAATACTGATTACTATTACTTAACATTTTTTGCAGAGTGCTATAAATATAAAATTGGTCCATGTCGATAAATAAAATTAATATTGCGCTTTCAACCAGTCATATTGGAATTGTTACAACAGAAAAGTTTTTCTTTTCTTTTTTTTTTTTTTGCAGTACGCGGGCCTCTCACTGTTGTGGCCTCTCCCGTTGCGGAGCACAGGCTCCGGACACGCAGGCTCAGCGGCCATGGCTCATGGGCCCAGCCTCTCCGCGGCATGTGGGATCTTCCCGGACTGGGGCACGAACCCGTGTCCCCTGCATCGGCAGGCAGACTCTCAACCACTACGCCACCAGGGAAGCCCTAGAACACTTTTTCTTTTAGTTGGTTATAGGTTTTACTATCAGGCATGAACTTATATTTTGAGTTTATATTCCATGTATATAAACTTCCAATTTTGTACACTAAAGAAATCACATTTATTAAACATCTAACCACATAGAAAAGCTCTGAGACAGTTGCTTAGCCTTGGAATTGTTCTATCACAGAGACTTTCTAAGCTTCAGGCTGCCCAGTCCTTCTAAATAAGTCAGCCCTGCGCACAAAAACTGTAGGGGCCACTTAGATCCATGACATGCACAATCAAAACCTCCATCATTATCTTTGTATAAAGAGAGGAGATGGATACTGCCCTTCTCCTCTTTATGACCCCAAACTCTGGAGGTCATGAGCCTCCAGAGTTTGGGGTTATAAAGTGACTAAATATGCATGTTCCTAACAGCATTAGATATGAATTTTATTATTCTAAATCTTTCTGATAAACTAGTAATTAGTTCTAAACCATTTTTAAAACTGAATGTCATGGTAGGTATAGATATAAGTAGAGAAGATATTTAAAATATTTGACCTCCAGTATGGCACAAGCAACAACCAATAAGAAAAAGACAGTAATGTAGTGCTGGGGTGGGGCCCTAAAGAAATTTAGCTGCCTAGAGAGAGGGGAGATTATAGATAGTCCTAGGTGAGAAAACAAAATGATGGAAGCTCAGGACAGAAGCTCTTTACCAACCAAACAAAAGTGTTGCAATATTGTTACAACTTTACACCTGGTACAGCCACACTTCCGTGTGCCAACAAAAGACAAGCCCTAAGAATAGACGTTGGATCAGTCACTCTGGTCCACCCTGGACATACTACTACATTTCATTTATGTCACTATTATAGACCTCTATAGGTCTATAACTTTATATTCAAAGATAAATATTTGGTCCCAGCATAGACTATGTCATCCTTGATGCTAAGGCATATGTAAATGTTTACATTTATATTCACAACATAAGGCTTAGCACTTTGCACATGACAGGAATTCAATAAATGCTTGTAGAATAACTGATTTAAACAAAACAGTTTTGTCTCTATGTGCATAAACATTTACTTTCCATAATTAAACCTGAAACATCTTGAAAGTAGTAAAGTGGACAATGCCTGAATGATAGACTAGTGTTTTCTCAGGAACTGGTATATATAATGGACACCTCTGGGACAGCCCACAAAAGCTGCTTTTCCAAGTGTTCATAGAAAAAAAACATATAACTTTTATATCAGTATAGTATCATTCCAGAAACAGATGGCATGTGCAAGTGGTTTTCTGAAGAACATATAAAGAAGCTGCTTATAGAGCTGTGGGACAGGTAAAGGATCTAGGAAGAGATGGCAGCCAGAGACTAGTAATAGTAGGAAGAACATTCTACCTCCATATCTGAAGGGGCAGGAGAGAAAATGTGTTATTGGAGCTTGGCTAAGGCTGAAGTCATGAAGCAGGGTAAATATAAAATATTTTTAAATGATTATTTAAATCTCTTTAAAAATAATTGACTGTCTAATGTGGTATGGTAAAATAACATGTAAAATATGTGAGAACAGCACAAAAGCCATGAGGGGAAAAATGGAAGTATACAAATTTTAAAAAATTTTATACTATATATTAAGTGGTATAATGTCTCTTGAAAGTAAACTGTGATAAGTTAAAGATGTGAACTATAAACCCTGAAACAATCACTATAAGTAATTAGTCAGACTTATAGTTCATAAGCCAACAAAGGAGATTGAATGGAATCATTAAAAAACAATTAATCTAACAGAAGGCAGAAAAAGATGAAACAATTGAAAGCAAATAGTAAGGTGATAGATTTAAACCCAACCATATTAATAATAATATTAAATGTAAATGCTCTAAACACCCTGGTCAAAACCCAGAAATTCTCAGATTGGATTAAAAAGCAAGGTCTATATATATTCTACCTACAACAAACATACATTAAATGTAAATACAAGATTAAGTTAAAAGTAAAAGAATTGGAAATATATATATATATACACACACACACACATATACCCACACTAATCTAAAGAAAGCTGAAGTATATAATTAACAAAGATTTCAGAGCAAAGAATATTATAAAGGACACAGAGGGTTAATTATAATGATAAAAGGGCCAATCAAGAAGACACAGACTGCTTAATGTCTATGTGCTTAATAACATGGTTTCAAAGTACCTCAACATAAAACTGATAGAACATAGAATTTCAGGGAGAAATATTAAAGTTCACAATTATAGTCAGATTTCAATACTCATTTCTCAATGAGATGAAACATGTAGATAGAAATCCAATACTAACATAGAAGGCTTGATTAACACTACTAATGAACTTGCTTTAATTGATATTTATAGAATACATCTAAAAACATCAGAATACATGTTCTTTGCAATGCACACGAAACATTTAACTATTCTAGGCCATAAAATAAGTCTCAATAAACTTAAAATTTTTCAGTTCTCACAATGTATGTTCTGTAACAACAGTGGAATTAAATTAGAAGTCAATAACAGAAGGATCTCTAGAATTTCTTTACATACTTGAAAACAGAATAAAACACTTATAAATAACTCATGGGTTAAAATAGAGTCAAACAATTAAAATGTATTTTGAGATGAATAAAAAAGAACATATTTTAAGATTAGTGGGATCTGCCTCATTGAGAACGTAGAGGGAAATCTATAGCACTAAATAATTAACATTAGAAAAGCTCTCAAGTCAATGACTTCAGCTTCCACCTTAAAAACCAGAAAAAGAAGAGCAAATAAAGTCAAAATATGCCAAATAAAGGAAATAAAAACTATCAGTGTGGAGCTTCCCTGGTGGCGCAGTCGTTGGTGGTCTGCCTGCCAGTGCAGGGGACGTGGGTTCATGTCGCGGTCCGGGAGGATCCCACGTGCTGTGGAGTGGCTGGGCCCGCTGGACCTGCGTGTCCAGAGTCTGTGCTCTGTGGCGGGAGGGGCCACAGCGGTGGGGGGCCCATGTACCGCAAAAAAAAAAAACTATCAGTGTGGAAATCAACAAAATAAAAATGAGCAAAATAAAACTACAAAAAGTTAATGAAACTAAAACTTTGTTCTCTGAGAAATTCCATATTCGTAAACATCTATTCAGGCTGATCAAAAAAATGCATACAAATGGCCATATCAGGAATAAGATAATTAACATAACAATAGATTCTACAGATATTAAAAAGATAATAAAGGGTAATTATAAACACATTATTCTAATAGATTTCACAACTAAGGTGAAATGCACAAATTCCTCAAAAGACAAGCTTATCTAACTTCACTCAATAAGAAATAGCCAGAATAGCAGAGGGTTGGAAGATGGCGGAAGAGTAAGACGTGGAGATCGCCTTCCTCCTCACGGATACACCAGAAATACATCTACACGTGGAACAACTCCTACAGAACACCTACTGAAGGCTGGCAGAAGACCTCAGACCTCCCAAAAGGCAAGAAACTCACCACGTACCTGGGTAGGGCAAAAGAAAAAAAGAAAAAACAGAGACAAAAGAATAAGGACGGCACCTGCACCAGTGGGAGGGAGCTGTGAAGGAGGAAAAGTTTCCACACACTAGGAAGCCCTCCGCGGGCGGAGACTGCGGGAGGCGGAGGGGGGAGCTTCGGCACCGCGGAGTAGTATAGCCAGAATAGCCCCATACCTATTTTAAAAACTGAATTTGTAGTTTAAAATCTTCCCACACAAAAATAACCTCTAGGTGAAGACGGCTGTTGGGGGAGGTCATTGAGAAGATGTAACCAGAAGTTGACCCTCAAAATGGACCCAGGCAATTGGAGGTTCCCCACCCACTCCTCTGTCTTTGGAATGTGTCCTGCTTGCCATCCCCACTCCCAGAAGTTGCCCCAAGGATACAGCCTTGAAATAGAAATATGGTGTTGAGACTATCCGGATGGTATATGTGACTGAACCAGTTAAGGACTCTATATAAATGTTTAAGATTTAGCAGGCAGATGCAGAGATCTACAAATCTTGAGGCCACCCCAGACAAGCCTCATAAGTAAGTTCCCTTGCCTATTAAACCTGTCATTTACAAATCTGGAGTGATCTGTCTCTTTCTTTGTTCTCTCCCTGCCTTCTGCATATGGGGGCCAGTTTCATATTACATCTGGGAAACTCCCAAGGAGGTTGTGAAGCAACAGTGGCTTCACTGGCAAATTCTACCAAACATTTAGGAAGAAATAATGCCAATTCTACATAAATGAAAAGAAAATTGAGAGATAGGGCTACTTTTCAGTTTATATTATGAGGCCAAACTTACCCAGATTCTAAAACCAAAGACATAAAGAAAAGAAAACTGCAGGCCAATATCCCTCATGAATATAAGTGGAAAAAAATCATAACACAATTTTAGCAAATCAAATCCAGCAATATGTAAAAAGGCTAATACATACACAAGTGGTGTTTCTCTTAGGAATGCCAAGTTGGTTTAATCTTCAAAAGTCAATCAATGTAATTAAACTTATGAATAGATTAAAAAGAAAAAAAATCTGAATAAACACACAAATATCATTTGAAAACAACCCATACCTGTTTCTAATAAAATCCTTTGGAGTAGCACTATTTGCAATAGCCAAGACATAGAAGCAACCTAAGTGTCCATGGACAGATGAAATACATACCCCCAGCCATAGAAAAGAATAAAATAATGCCATTTGTAGTAACATGGATGGACCTAGAAATTGTCAAACTAAGTGAAGTAAGTCAGGCAGAGAAAGACAAATATAATATGATGTCACTTATACATGGAATCTAAAAAAATGATACAAACGAACTTATTTACAAAACAGACTCACATACATAGAAAACAAACTATGGTTACCAAAGGGGAAAGGGGGAAGAATAAATTAGGAATTTGAGATTAACAGATACACAGTACTATATAAAATAGGTAAACAATAAGAACCTACTGTATAGCACAGGGAACTCTATTCAATAACTTGTAATAACCTATAATGGAAAGGAATATATATATATAACTTTGCTATACACCTGAAACTAACACAACATTGTAAATCAACTATACTTCAATTTTTTGAAAAACTTCGGCAAACTAGGAATAGGAGAGAACTTCTTCAACCTGATAAAGGGGGCCTATGAAAAACCTGTAGTTAACATCATAATTAATAGTGAAAAGCTGAATGTGTTCACATAAGATCAGGTGCAAGGCAAGTATGTCCATTCTCACCACTTCTGTTCAGCGTTTTGCTAGAAGTCCTAGTCAGTGCAATAAGACAAGAAAAAGAAATGAGGCATTCAAGTTAGAAAGGGAAGAAATAAAGTTGTCTCTGTTTACAGATGACTTTATTGTCTATATAGAAAATCCTATGATCGGCACAAAAAGCTTTTAAGACCACTCTGTGTGTTTATAAAGTTTTTTATACAAGATCAATACACAAAAATCAACTGTCTTTCTATATACCAGTAGTAATTAGAAATTTTTAAATATTCCACTTACAATACCATCAAAAATGCGATTTATTAAAAGGTAAGTCTGATAAAAGATGTGCAATAAAACCACAAAACATTGTGGAGAGAAATTAAAGAGAACCTAAATAAATTCAGAGATATGTTATGTTTATAGATCAAAAGATTCAATATTGTAATGATGTCATTGATCTCTAGACTCAGTACAATCCCAACCCTAGAATGCTTTTTTGGTAGACACTTAAAAGCTGATTCTAAAATTCACATGCAAAGGCAAAGGATCTGGAACAGCCAAGGCAACTTTGAAAAAGAAGAACAGAGTTGGAGTCCTTCAACTATCTGACTTCAGATTTATTTTGAAGTGACAGTGCAAAGACATGGTGGCATCAGTATCAAGATAGACCAATAGAGCAAAGGAAAAGAATGAGGTCCAGAAATAGATCCACACATTTATAGAGACTTAATTTTGACAAAGGTGCAAAAATAATTATTGGAGAAATAAGATTTTCAATAATGTGATGAAATAATTGAATATCTATACATAAAAAAATATTAACTTCAATCCATACTTAACATCACATGCAAAACTAATTCAAAGTATTTAATAAATCTAAATGTATAACCTACAATTAAAATAAGAAGAAAATCCTTTTACTTGCAGCAATCTGGATGAACCTGAAGGGCGTATGTTAAATGAAATAAAGCCAGACAGAGAAAGACAATGACTGCATGGTATCACTTACGTATGGAATCTTTAAAAAAGAAGAAAAAAAAAGGTTTTTTTAAAGTCAGAAACAGAGAGTAGGAATGTGGTTGCCAGGGTCTGGTGAGGCAAAAAGAGAAAGTTTTGTAAAAGGATATACACTTCTAGTTATATGATGAATAAGGTCTGAGGATCTAATGTTGACTGTAGTTGATAACACTGTATAGTATAATTGGGTATACACACAATATTGTTTAATTAAAATTTGCTGAATGTAGAACTTAAATATTCTCACAAAAAAGTTTTAAAAAGGTAAATATGTGAGACGATGGATGTGTTAATTAACTGGATGGGGGAATCCTTTCACAGTGTATACACATATCAAATCATCACATTAAATATTGTCTGACAAGGCATTTATTTGTCAATTATAACTCAAAAAAGCTGGAAAAAATTAAAGCACACTGTAGGTAAAAATTTCCACTTGGAGGAGGGGGAGGGAAGACTGAACACACCAAGTGCTGGCAAAGATTTGAAGCAAGTGAAGCACTCATACACTACTTGAGGGAACGTAAAAACAATTTTTCAATTTTATAAGAAGGCAAATATACATAGCATATTACCTATCCATTCCAATCTTTGGTATTTAGCTTAGAGAAATAAAATCAGATGTCTGTACAAAGACTTGTCTATGAATGTTTATAGAATCTTTACATTTAATAACCAAAAACTAGAGAAAACCCAAATGCCAACAAATGACTGGATGCTGTATATTCATGAAATAAATTTTGATATATACAATAACATGTATGAGTCTGATAAAATTTTTTTGAATGAAGAAAAGCTGACAAAAAAGTAAATCCTACCTAATTCTATTTATATAAAAGTCTATAAAATAAAAAATAATCCCAAATATCTAAACAGTTCATACAACTCAACATCAAAAAAAAATCCGGTTATGGTAAAAATGGGCAGAAGACCTGAGAAGACATTTTTCCAAAGAAGACATACCTATGGCCAACAGGCATCTCAATAAAGAGATGCTTAATATTACTAATCATCAGAGAAACACAAATTAAAACTGTAATGAGATGTCACTTCACACCTGACAGAATAAAGGTCACAAACAACAAATGTTGGTGAGGATGTGGAGAAATGGGAACCCTCATACACTGTTGGTGGGAGTATAAATTGGTGCAGCCACTGTGGAAAACAGTATGGAGGTTTATCACAAAAAAAGACCCAAAAACTAAAAATAGAACTACCATATACCCCAGCAATTCCATTCCTGGGTGAAAAAAATAAAAACACTAATTTGAAAAAGATACATACACCCTAATGTTCATAGCATAATTATGACTGCCAAGATATGGAAGCAACCTAATTGTCCATTAACAGATGAATGGAAAAAGAAGATGTGATATACACACACACACACACACACACACACACACACACACAATGAAATACTACTCAGCCATAAAAAAGAATAAAACTTTGCAACAGCAAGGATGGACTTGGAGGGCATTATGCTAAGTGAAATAAGTCAGACAGAGAAAGACAAATACTGTATGACATCACTTATATGTGGAATCTAAAAAATAAAACAAACCAGTAAATGTAACAAAAAAGAAACAAATGCACAGATATAGAGAACAAACTAGTGGTTACCAGTGGGGAGAGAGAAGGGGATTTGGGCAAGACAGGGGTAGGGTATTAAGAGGTACAAACTACTATGGATAAAATAAATGAGCTAAAACAATATATTGTACAACACAGGGAATATAGCCAATATTTTAAAATAATTATAAATGGAGTATATACCTGAAACATATAATATTGTACAATTCTATCTCAATAAAAATAATTATTAATTAATCTATAGTGACAAAGGCAAATCAGTCATTGCCTGAGGATTTAGAGGATGGGGGTCCTGAAGTGGGGTAGCAAAGAGGGATTCCAAAAGAGCATTAGGAAACTTTTAGTGTGATGGATCTATTCAACATCTTGGTACGGGTGTGGTTGTATGTAAAAAGTTATCAAACTTACACTTAATAGATGTGTAATTTGTTGTGTGTCAATTATACTTCAATAAAGCTGTTTAAATAAAGGGGTTGTAAATGTCTTCCTTAGTACAGTCACTTAACTAATGGAGACACAGAGGCACAGAGATATTCTCCAAATCACACATTTACCCACTATCCACATCTCATAACACAAGCCAAATAGTCCTTTTGTTACTCCAAACAATCTATTTGCAAGAATAACTTCACTGATAATTCAGTTGATAGATATCCTTAGAATAAAACCTTTCAAAATATCAGAGCATGTTACATATTATATCATAATTTCAATGCACAAAACTAGAAAACAACATCCTATGCAGGCTGTCACAAAGATTTCAAAGTACAGAAAATATTCTTGATAAGTAATTTGTCATTTAAAGGAAATATGAAAGAAACTTGACTTTATTAGCTTTCATGTAATAGCAACGCTGTATGATGTTTTCTACTTCTTGTGTTAATTTTCTATACCTGCATAGCAAATTACTATAATCTAACAGTTTAGAAAAACATAACAAAATTTATGATCTCAGTTGTCATGAGTCAGGAGTCTACACACAAGTTAACTAGGTCCTCACTTCAGGATCTGACTGGGCTAAAATCAAGGTGTCAGCCAGAGCTATTATCTTATCTGAGTCTCAAGTCCTCTTCCTAGCTCCCTGGCAGTTGGTAGAATTTAGTTCCTTGAGGTTACAGGACTGACTGAGCTAAAATCAAGGTGTCAGCCAGAGATATTATCTTATCTGAGTCTCAAGTCCTCTTCCTAGCTCCCTGGCAGTTGGTAGAATTTAGTTCCTTGAAGTTACAGGACTGCCTGCTATTCCTTGCCACAGGGTCTTCTCCATAATTCTATAGTTTGTTTCTTACAGGCCAACATAAAATCATCTCTGCTGCTTCAAATCTCTCTCTTCAGGAAGGACTCAACTCCTTTTAAGAGCTCACCTAGTTAGATCAGACCCAGCGAGGATAATCTCCCTTTTCATTAACTCAAAGTCCTCTCATTTCAGATTTTAATTACATTTTTAAAATTCCTTCACCTTTGAAACCTAATCACAGTCATGAAATCCATTATATTCACAGTCCTACCCATTCTCTAGGGGAGGGAATAATATAAAGTACATACCCCGGTACGTTGGAATTTTCAGGCCCACCTCAAAATTCAGAGTTACATCACATCTCTTTGGATAAACTTCACTATGGAAAGTGTATATTTCTCTCAGTGTTGCTACTGAAATTCTAAGTAATCATAACAGATTAGAAGGGGAAGAGGGATTTTTAAACATCAACGTTATACCAAATCCAGTTCTGAGAGATACCTTCCCTGCTTTGTTCCCCTCCATCACAAGCTTGCCTCATACATAGGGAAGCTTCACTGACAGTCGTGGTTCCCAAGGTAGTGTTTAAACCAGGGGTGGCTGAACAAGACAGAACACTGGAATATAGGAAGAAAATAAAACATAAAAACTTTAATCCATACTTCTTTTATCCCATCATTTTAAAATTACTTTATATTTGCATAATATTTATAATCACATAAAATTATAGAGCAGTACTATAAGCATACAATTTACAAATAAATGAATACACATACATTGGAGATGCACCCTCAAAAACCATTTTCTAATGGGGTGAATAATACAAATGTTGAAGTCCACTGACATATCCAGGTTTTTTCAAAGGAGCAAACCCAGAATCTACAATAACCATAGGCCCTGGGTTTCTTCACCAGGCCAGTAACACCTGGGATTTTATTGAGACAGAATGAGGGCCACAGATATAACCTAAAGGAGCTATTTCACCAAACTCTGAAACTCAGTGGGGCCCATCTGCCCAGCTCTGTGTTACATTCATTTTGTGAATCATTCCCGCCCACGCTTGCTGTGAAGACCACACAGATTTTCAAAGGGACCTTAAATCAATTGCAAGAGTTGTGTCAGGTGGAACAGAAAGATCAGATTTGGTTAAAATAGAATGGAGGTAGAATGGAGCAACCACAAAGCCTGTCACGGCCACAGAGTTTGCAAGGGTATAGGGTCCCCAACAGGCGTGCAGGGCAGCCTCCTGCTGGAGAATGCTGAACATTAGCATGCACCGGGCCTCCTGAAACACATGACAGAGTTGCAATGAAGACAGAACAGGATGGATAGTGTGGAAAATTTTTAGGGAAAGCCAACCAACAATCGTGCATGTGGCAGCTGCCAATAAAGCTTAGTAGTAGGGTCACAGTGACCTAAGAGGTTCACACAAATTAATACAACCTGGCACATTCAGGTTGCAAGTATCAGAGCTTGACTCCAGAAGCTGTGATTGGTAAGAAACACTAGTAACTTTTTGTGCTTTTCTTAGCCTTACTGGAATGACCAATTAATGGGGAGAAATTTATATTATTCATAGGTGGATTTGTCACAACCACAGACAGATTTCAATTTCTTTCCAAATTTCTTCATGGGAATATCTGAGAAAAACACAAGAAAGTGCTTCTGAAATGTAAACACTTTCTAGGAATAAAGAAATGGTACTTATATATGATTTTGACAATAGCCTTTGTGACAAAATTGAAATTATAATGGAGTAATCATCATTCAGGCACACAAAAATGGAGTCAAGTAGTCATTGAGAATCTGGTTTCAGACATGTCCCTACACCACTGAGAAGTTAAACCTTTTGTGAACTATTCCTAACCCAAGAACACCAGCTTTTTAAAAAATGTCTGCCAACTGCAAATTTGTGTCTCTCCTTGTAACTATGCAACCATAATGGACCCCAACCAACGCTGATTAACAAGTGCCCTTACTTCTTGCTAGCTCCAATTATAATTCTTGATAAACAATTCATGTAACTAACTGTAACCTTGTGGTTTTTGCCTTTATAAACCTCCCGCATACTGTAGTCCAGCAGAATACAATTCAAGTGCTTCTTGATTCTGTGTCTCTTAGGCTGCAGTCCTAACAACCCCCAAAATAAATACTTTTTTATTTCAAACATGTCATTTCTGAAATTTTGGTTAATAATCTCTTACAAAAATGAATGGAAGACATCAATGCAATGATGTGCATTTTTATAGAAATGCATAATATTTTAATTGTTTTTGAAATAAAATTCTAAAGGTAGTTTGCCAATTTTATAAACTTTATTTTCACATATAAGAAAACCCACAGGAAGATGTTATTTACTTGGGATAATGTAAAACAGTTCTGGGAGAGATAAGAAAAATAGACTCTCATTGACCACATAATTTGATTAGATGTAGTGACTAGACTAAAAAGCAGAGAGGAGGTTTCAAAAAAATATTTGATAAAATTAAACATCAGATCAATATGCCTGGGGTGCAGAACCACTGATCATTCTCACAACTGGCATATTGAGAAGGGATCCTAGATGCCAGGCAGAATAACTTCAGGGAGCCATCTTAAGCACTGGTGTATCTGAAGTCAATAATCAACAGTCTGTATTGAAAACAGCATCTTTGTTTATCAGTGCTTGTCACAATGAAGGAATATGTGCAAAGAACAAGTTCAGCCAGAGGAGTACTTCAATTTATAATGCCTAAATCAGTCACTTTTTGTCATAATACTAGGCATAGATAATGGTTGATCCAGCACAGACTGTCTGCATTACCCCACAATTTCCTGCAGTAGACATGTCATTATTTGGTGCACTCTTTCAATATTAACACATCATAGTACTCAGGTATGTTTGTCAATATCAAGCTAAATGTCAATAGGAGACTCAGTGAAGGTTTGAAACTCTTGCAACTTGTTCTTGGAGACAATGCTAACAGAAATTTTTTTAAAAATTGTCTTGGGCTACTATTCTCATTTAGGTACCAATAAGTGAAGCCATGCTGGGGAAAAAAGTCGCTCTTTCAGATACCTGCCCACACTGAGCTCAGAGCCCTTTCATCCCTGTCAAAGATAGGTACCTAGACACTGCAACCATTTCCTGAGGGGGCTCTTACCTGTGGTTTTTAAAGCAAAATGAGCTCATCTGTGACTTTTCTTCCAAAACTGCTTGTGAAGTGAATATCCTGTATGCTAGTCATGTCTCTCCACCCCTGCAGTATTTGTAATACTGTGTTCCCCTTTGTTCTTAGCTGCTGCTATTTCAATAGGATTCTGTGAAGCGGTGGGAGTGGGGAGTTAGTCAACCAGCTTGAATAGAAATAGCAGTTGTGATCTTAAAACAAAGAAGAAAAGTGTTTGGGTGAGGGTGAGAGAGTCAAAGTCTTACTGTGCACTTAAAATCACAGTACGTATGAAGTTGCCCTGGTTCTAGCACCACATTTTAGTTATTTTATAATATTGAAATAGAACAAATTCTATTAACTTTGAGAACAGTATCTCTTTCACTGTGACAGCCACCATATATGTTGATACTGTTTTTCCAGGTAGAGTATAAACAACACATATACAAGGACATATTTCCAGTAACTTGTATAAAGTCTATAATGTACATGTTTAATAAATATTATTATAAATATTAATAAACAAATAAATGAATAAATGTTCTTTAAATACCTTATATCTAAACTATACAAATCTAGTAAGACAGATTTTAACACTTTCAAATAATGTGGTGGGACAGTGTTCATTGCAGCTCTATTTACAATAGCCAGGACATGGAAGCAACCTAAGTGTCCATTGACAGATGAATGGATAAAGAAGATGTGGCACATATATACAATGGAATATTAGCCATAAGATGAAACGAAATTGAGTTATTTGTAGTGAGGTGGATGGACCTAGAGTCTGTCATAGAGTGAAGTAAGTCAGAAAGAGAAAAACAAATACCGTATGCTAACACATATATATGGAATCTAAAAAAAAAAAAAAAATGGTCATGAAGAACCTAAGGGCAAGACGGGAATAAAGACTCAGACCTACTAGAGAATGGACTTGAGGACACGGGGAGGGGGAAGTGTAAGCTGGGACAAAGTGAGAGAGTGGCTTGGACATATATACACTACCAAATGTAAAATAGATAGCTAGTGGGAAGCAGCCGCATAGCTCAGGGAGATCAGCTCGGTGCTTTGTGACCACCAAGAGGGGTGGGATAGGGAGGATGGGAGGGAGGGAGACACAAGAGGGAAGAGATATGGGGATATATGTATATGTATAGCATTCACTTTGTTATAAAGCAGAAACTAACACACCATTGTAAAACAATTATACTCCAAAAAAATGTTTAAAAACAAAAACATAAGAAATGCGGTGGGAAAAAATTTGTTAAGTAAAATAGAAAAAATAATCAAACTTAAATGAAGTAAAAAACTTCCAAATCGGTAAATCCAAGGCTTTTATGGATAAAATATGAATATCCTTACAGCTTTTGAATAGTCTTAATTGCAAATACTAACTGTTTATAAAATATGAAGTAAAGAGCAAATTGGTTTCAAAATACTAGTTCTATTGTGCTACTGTCGAGGCAGGAAACATTTCACCCTTAACCTTCTTTAGTTATTTTGGCTGGTCTAATAATTAAATTGACACAAAACAGATTAACAGGAGAAAAAAACAACTTATTTGTTTGCACAAAGTTCTCATAAAGATGGGCCTAAGAAGTGACCAGAGCAGGCAGATTTTATACTTTTTAGACAAAGAAACAATACATTTGTGAAGAATTGACAGGACAAAGAACTTTAGGCTGTGGGTGCTTAATTAGTGAAGAATCTAAACAGAGTTGGGCTTAGGGTAGTAAATTAGTAGAGAAGCGATAAGGTTGATTTGTACATTCTTCTCAGCCCTAAATTCTCTATCTATCTCTGGTGATAAGGATGTCCTTCATGGAAGATTTATTTCCTGCTTTCAGGGAGACCAAGAGGAGGGTCAAGGGGCTCTCTTGCCTTGGCCATTTCTTAAATAACTTTACTTCAAAATAATCAAGATGCCACTTTGGCATGTTTTGGAGTGACCTGTCCTAAGCCCCAACACCACAAATTCAAAGTACTGAAGAAGTAGTACCAAAGAAGGTAATCCCTTAAAAATTGCAAATTGAGGATTCTAAACATATGGAGTAACAATCCTTTTTTCTCTTTAAAATTTAACATGATAAAATGTTACTAATATATGTAATAATGTTGTGACAAATAATTCTATAATTCTATAATTTCTTCTATTTTTATCTGTATTAAAATAAATAAGAAAAAAGTTACAAAAATGCCTGTAGGCTTACTGCCTAATAATTTTTACTTTAAATTATAAATCTATATGTTTTAATATATTTCTATTACTTTCTTCAATAAATGTATATTCTACATATGTTGCTGCTGAATGTAGTAGACCAGTTTCAATCTTCTACATATCATGACTCCTCAAAGACCCCATCAAAACTGAAATTTACTGAAGCCCAAACAGCCATGTCAGCCAGGTCTGCATGCTCTTGGATTGGGTGAATTTCCTCTATAACTACATCTTTCCTGTCAGCATCTCCAACTCTCCTCTGCCACTCGGGTTTCTAATTATGAAGCTTCATGAAGATAATGATTGGATCATTTATCAACTTTTGGGTTTATGATACATAATATATATAGAATTTGCCTGTGAATGCTGAAGGACAAACTAAACATATGTCCTTTTCCCCCCAAAACTGAAGATACATGTCAATCTATTATTAAAATAATTTTTAAAATCATAAGAAATATTTAAATAATGTTTTTCATGGATACTACTCTTTTTAATTATTCGACATGCCAAGTTTTATTTAATTTCCCTAAAGTGTCCTTGGGTTTTTATGGCTATCATATATATTACAGCTGTTGACTGAAAAAAGAATGACAGCCTCTTAGATAGCTCTTAAGAACTGCTCTGAAGAGGTGGGGGAAGGTCAGTATATATATGGTTTTGGTGAAGGGGGTGCATGCAATCAATCATACAACTCAGTAGGAGGTTGCTGCTAGTCACTAGGAGCAAATGTCTCCATTAATGATTTTAGTGCTTTTTCTAGGTATGAGAAGATGCAAGAAATTGGGCTTATAACATTTTCCCCTGAAAATATATAATTATCTGAAGACCTGTTCTGTCAGTTGTTTTCCAAAGCAAAGAGTGCGTAATTCCTGATCTCAACCCCGAACTACTTTCAGGGTGTGTTAAAGGTCAGCAAGTACAGTGGCTAGTGACTTCATTCTTGTAGAGCTGGATGCAAGTGATATTTTTTAGTTTGCACAGTATACTATATATTTCATACTGTAATGTGCCAGGAAAAATGTAATCTAGCTTGTGACAAGGTGAGCTTTGTTTTATTATCAAAATGATATTTAAGGTCTTACATAATTATAGGTATTTTTGTCCAAAATTCGCATCAGAAAGAATTGTTTTATATATGTTAACTAGTTTGGTGTGCAGCGTGAAGAGCTTCAAGACACTTATTAGGAAGACAAATGGATTATTACTACCCCCACAAAAGTATTTTTTTTTGTAGAATATTGATCCAGTTATCCAAGAGAAGTAATAAACTGAGGTAATAAAAATACCAGTGGTAATAGGCTCTCATTTTTATTATCAATAGAGGAAAAGCCATTTTTCTCAGTATATTAATAGTTAATAAACCTAAATTTAACATAATTACTGTAAATATCAAAGAAGCTTTTAACTCTGAAAAACGGTTCCAGTAACACTACAGAATTTGAAATATTAAAATAAGAAAAAGAAGACTAAAATTAGGAAAAACTACACCTAGAGATAAAAAATAAAGCAAAACGGAAGATTATATTTGTCTAAAGATGTATAATTTTGCCATAAATTAACTAATGGTAATTTTGGATAGTGTTATTTAAGCAATATTTGAGGTTTTAAAAAATCCCATCCACGGGGGACCTTGAAGATGGCAGAAGAGTAAGACGTGGAGATCGCCTTCCTCCCCACGGATACACCAGAAATACATCCACACGTGGAACAACTCCTACAGAACTCCTACTGAAGGCTGGCAGAAGACCTCAGACCTCCCAAAAGGCAAGAAACTCCCCACGTACCTGGGTAGGGCAAAAGAAAAAAAGAAAAAACAGAGACAAAAGAATAAGGACGGCACCTGCACCAGTGGGAGGGAGCTGTGAAGGAGGAAAAGTTTCCACACACTAGGAAGCCCCTCCGCGGGCGGAGACTGCGGGAGGCAACTTAACACAACAAGTGTGAGAAAAAGATTTCATCAGCTAAATGTATTATTACAGTATTTAAGTACAATTTATCAGACTGAACTGATGAATCTGAGTATGTAATCCTCACATGGCTGAGGAGTGCCTGAGCCAACACAGGTAAATCTTTGTTCTCAAACCCAATCTACCTCTTGAACAAAAGAAATACAAGTCAATAAGTTGGCAAATTTAACTCCTTTTTCATACAACAAAATTTACTCTTTGGGTGTACTCTTTTATTATTGAGAAAAGCATATAGTAATGTGTCTACAACAACATGACTCAGTGTTACCAAGGCTGTTGCCGCAGAATCATTCCCCTATCCCTCCCTTGAATGGAAAACAATTTCTCTTATCTAAGTTTCAGGAGGAAGCTGCAAAGAGAAAAACAAGAACTGGTTAGAAGTAGGACCAAGATGGTGGAAGAGTTTAATTCCAGTAGGCTTTGAGCCTCATTATACACTCAATATAATGCATTAGCATGTTAAATGACATACCCACCAGTGCAGTTGCCATGACGACAGCTGGAAATGTCCATACAAGGACAGAGAAAGAGCGTTGCATCAGTTCTGGGTCCAAACCACACGCCTCTTCTTGGATAAGTCATCAATATTCCTCCCTCTCTTTTCAATTTCCTCCTTTTTACCTCAACCCTCCAATATATATGGTGTTTCTGCCCAAATTAAGTTGAGAGTTGATTTGCAAACTAAATTCTCACTTCTCCATTCTTTGGTCATTGAATAAAACTTGTGCTGTTCCAGACTCAGCACCAGTTTCATTATTGGTTGTGCAAATCTGAGAAGAAAAAGAACACAGTGGCCAAGACAAAGGGTCGCCACATGGGCTAAGGATCCCAGAGTAGATCCGGTGGACCTGTAACCTGTAACATCAGGACTCAGAACACACCACCAAGTTGACTCAGGATTAGTAGTGAAATGGCTTAAGCAACTTCACAGTAAAATACCATTCAAAGAGCACCAAGAAACAAGAATGTAAATGCCTGCTCTCAAGGATTATTAACAATAACTCTGTCATTACGTGGAGTTGGTATCTATGTCAAAACTGTTGTCTGAAAAAAAATACACAACCTAAAAGCTGAGAGTTATATTTTATTCGACAGACTTTTTGCAGACTTCAAGCCCAGGAGACAGGACTCTCAGACCACTCTAAGTCACCACTCTGAAGAGGTAAGCGAGGAGCCAGGATACATACGAGTTTTTGCAACAAAGACCAGGTAATTGGAACATCAAAAGATTACTGTTAATTAAAGAAAGCCAGACATCTCAAGTTAAGGAATTTAGCACCTTCCTATGTATGAGAAGATGTAAGAGTCTGGGCTCACTGAAATTATTCCTTTGATATGCACTTCAGCTACCTGGGGCCAGTATCCTGTGCTTTCTCATCCTGAGTCTCCTCAGAGTGCACCAGTGGGGTGAGCCTCTAATGTTGTGTCTTGATGGCTGCAATATCCTTTGTTTACAGATATGGCAGGCAGCAATTTTTTCCTTAACAATACTGAGGTGCCAGAGGGTGGAGCAAAAAGGGGAATTGGAAGTTCAGAGGTTTGAATTGAAAAGAAGTTAGAGCTACCACTATAGTCTGTTTTTTTTGTGGTTTTTTTTTGCGGTACGCGGGCCTCTCACTGTTGTGGCCTCTCCCGTTGCGGAGCACAGGCTCCGGACACACAGGCTCAGCAGCCATGACTCACAGGCCCAGCCGCTCCGCAGCATGTGGGATCTTCCTGGACCGGGGCATGAACCCGTGACTCCTGCATTGGCAGGTGGACTCTCAACCACTGTGCCACCAGGGAAGCCCCCTTCTAGAGAATTTTTAATCTCATTTATTGTGTTGTTCATCATTGTTTGTTTGCTCTTTAGTTCTTCTAAGTCCTTGTTAAACATTTCTTTTATTTTCTCCATTCTATTTCCAAGATTTTGGATCATCTTTACTATCATTATTCTGAATTCTTTTTCAGGTAGACTGCCTATTTACTCTTCATTTGTTTGGTCTTGTGGGTTTTACCTTGGTCCTTCATCTGCTGCATATTTCTCTGTCTTCTCATTTTGTTTAACTTACTGTGTTTGGGGTCGCCTTTCTGCAGGTTGTAGGTTTGTATTTCCTATTGTTTTTGATGTCTGTCCCCAGTGGGTGAGGTTGGTTGAGTGGTTTGTGTATGCTTCCCGGTGGAGGGGACTTGTGCCTGTGTTCTGATGGTGGGGCTGGATCTTGTCTTTCTGGTGGGAAGGGCCATATCCGGTGGTGTGTTTTGGGGTGTCTGTGAACTTAGTATGACTTTAGGCAGACTCTCTTCTAATGGGTGGGGTTGTGTTCCTGTCTTGCTAGTTGTTTGACATGGGACGTCCAGCACTGGAGCTTGCTGGCCATTTGGTGGTTCTGGGTCTTAGTGTTGAGACAGAGACCTCTGCAAGAGCTCTTGCCAAATGATATTATGTGGGTCTGGGAGGTCTCTGGTGGTCCAATGTGCTGAACTAAGCTCTCCAACCTCATAGGCTCAGGCCTGACACCTGGCCAAAACACCAAGACCCTGCCAGCCACATGGGTCAGAAGAAAAGGAAGAAAGAAAACATAATAATAGAATAAAAATTAAGAAAATTAAAAAAGAAAGAGAGCAACAAAGCCAATAAACAAATCCACCAGTGATAAAGGACTAAAAACTAAGTTAAGTTATACGTAAAAATCAGAAACGAATCAGTCACAGAATGCAAACCCCAAGTCTACAGTTGTTCCCAAAATCCACTGCCTCAATTTTGGGAACATTCATTGTCTGTTCAGGTATTCCATAGATACGGGTTTGTCAATTTGACTGTGGGTATTTAATTGCTTCTCCTGAGGCTGCATGGAGGAATTTCCATTTCTCTTCTTTGTTCACCCAGTTCCTGGATTTAGCTTTGGTTTTGGCCTCACCTCTGCATGTAGGTTGCCCTCAGGCACCTGTTCCTCACCCAGACAGGAGAGGGTTAAAGCAGCAGCTGATTAGGGCTCTCTTGCTCACTCAGGCTGGAGAGAGGGAGGGGTACGGTAGTCATAATTGGAATGTGGGGTGAGCCTGCAGCAGCAGAGGCCAACACGACATTGTAAGAGCCTGAGGCATGCCGTGTGTTTTCCTGGGGAAGTTGTCCCTAGATCTTGGGACCCTGGCAGTGACATGCTGCACAGGCTCCCAGGGGGGTGCGGGTAGTGACCTGTGCTCGCACACAGGATTCTTGGTTGCAGTGGTGGTGGCAGCAGCAGCGTTAGCCTTTCATGTCCATCTCTGGGATCTGAGCTGATAGCCCTGCCTCATGCCCATCTCTGGAGCTCACTTAGGCGGTGCTCTGCCTTCTGTGGATACACAGGGAAGGAATCCCTGCTCCTCGCACACCCTGAAACATTGCCTCTTCGGCAGGTCCAGACTTTTTCCCAGACTCCCTCCTGGCTAGCTGTGGTGCATTATCCCCCTTCAGGCTGTCTTCACTCAGCCAACCTCAGTCCTCTCCCTGGGATCTGACCTCTGAAGCCTGAGCCTCAGCTCCCAGTCCCCACCTGCCCCAGCGTGTGAGCAAACAAGCTTCTCAGGTTGGTGAGCAATGGCTGGCACTGCTCCTCTGTGCAGGAATCTCTCTGCTTTGTCCTCTGCACCCCTGTTGCTGCACTCTCCTCCATGGCTCCAAGGCTTCCCCCCAGCCCACCCCCTGTCCCTGCCAGTGAAGGGGCTCCCTAGTGTGTGTAAACTTTTCTTCCTTCACAGCTCCTTCCCAGAGGTGCAGGTCTCATCCCTATTCTTTTGTCTCTGTTGTCTTTTTTCTTCTGCCCTACCCAGGTATGTGGGGAGTTTCTTGCATTTTGGGAAGTCTGAGGTCTTCTGCCAGTGTTCAGTAGGTGTTCTGTAGGAGTTGTTCCACATGTAGATGTATTTTTGATGTATTTGTGGGGAGGAAGGTGATCTCCACATCTTACTCCTCTGCCATCTTGAAGATCTCCCTGGGGTAGAAAATTTTGTCCCCCGACAATATCATATAAGATATATTTTCATCAAGTCAAATATAGTTTGTTTAAAAGCAGCCTAATTATATGAATTAATTAATTAGCCTATTTAATATGAATGAGCAATTTTATTTTTAAGCTAATACTGTCCCAATTTTTTCCTGGGTCATAATTTTTTCCCACTTTTAAGAGTTGAAAATTGATATAAAGTGCATGTATATTAAATGTTTTATTTTCTATTTGAAATAAATGGTGACATTTTTATGCACTACAAAAACTACATTTTATAGTTTTAAAATTTGCAAACAAAGAACAATTTTGATACCAGAAAATAACTTTTTCCCTTGGGTCAAAATATTAAGTTTTTACCATAAATTGTTTATATAAAATCCATGAGTCACACAAACCTTTCCCTGCATAAATCCAGGAATGATTAATATAATTCAAATGAACAAATGCAGTAAGAATCCCAGTAATGTGCATTAACAAAAGTTTTCTGAAATTTACTTTATGAAATTTTGATCTAAATTTAGATATACTGTATTTTTTGGGCTATTTGAGGTACATGAACGATGCTCTAAACTTAAATAATAGTAGTCTACTTTTTCTGATTATAAAATAATCCATGCATATAATACATAATTTAGAAATTCAGGATAAACAGAAAAAACTTTCTATGCATATATATATATATATATTGTACACTCAATAAATGATCAGTTTTATATATTATTAAACATACTTCAAGATATTTTTAATGGCATTGAGGCATTTCATTGTGTGGACTATGGACTTGTAGGCTGTTTATACTTTTTCACTATTGTATGCATGACTGTATAAAATATTCATGCTTTTTGTGATGTCAAGATTTTTTCCTCAGTGATAAATCACCAAGTAAAAGTTCTTAATGAAATTATGTACATATTTTAAACATTTGATAATCTTGTCAAACTGACTTCCTAAAATTTGTCACATTCCCTCTGAAAGGGTAAAATGGACATTACCTCAAGCCATTTCTAACACTGAGTTTTAACTTTTATTAATTTTCTACATATTAATTTATTTTATGGAAGATAGTATCTTTGTTTCATTTTACTTTATATTTTTGGATTGTTAATTTGGCTAGACTTTTTTTATGTTCTATATGTTATCTGTATGCCTTCTTTTGATGATAAGTTTTAGTACTAAAAGTTACATTAATTTGGGTGGCTTTTTAATTTAAAAGAAATATTACTTCTTTATGATGGCTTATCACTAGTAATGTGACCACTTATGCATATTTGCATCATAGCAGCTGTGCTTTGGATTCCATCCCATCCTTGGAGAGTTGACATAAAAATTATCAGAAAGATTTCCTATAACCCAGTGTGATGTGTGGTGTAATCACAGAGCAATATTATAGTCAGGCTTTATGATATCAACTTTGGCAAATGTACAAATATCTTTTTGTGTGCTGGTGAATAAAGATCAGTAACAGATCAGTAATAAAGAATATGTTAGAGGATAATCAGATACAATTACAAGATATTTATGGTACAGCTTTAAGGAAATATTTCTGCCAAACTAAAATATATTCTTATATAGGTATAAGGTATATCCTTATTTAAGTATAGAAATATATATGTAATCTATCTCAGTAGACTATTGAACAGTGGGAGCTATAGAACATCAAATGGAAGATAAGGTTTGTCTCTTGATACTGCCATTAATAGTTTGAATTATACATCAACATATTTTCTTGCAAAGTTCATGAAATAAGCAATGAAAATTTATATATTATACCATTACTTAAACTATATTATTTAACTTATATGCCAATGTTAATTTTGTATGTATTAATTAAAGCAACCAATTTTTGTTACATGTTATAAAATTTTTACAAAATGTGAGAAAAGCAATGTTAAAAATTAAGAGTCAAAGTCATATGTATTCCAAATGGAATTGCAAACAAATTATTAAATTAATTTTAAACTTCTTGTTCCTTATATTGCAGTCTACTCAAGTTGTTTCTTATCTACAAGCTTTAACTTCTGCCCTCTAATCTCCTGGTATGTCCTCATCTTTGTAACATTAATCTCCTCCTGCCTGCACCACTTTTTCCAAAGTCCATTCTTTGAAATCATTTATTCATTCATTTATTAAAAACACAGTTCCCAGCACTGTGTTAGGTATCAGGAATAATGCAAAGCACAAGACACAGATGATCAGTGTTCCATGGAGCTTCCATTCTAGTTATAAAGATTTTTAAAACACAGACAAGAAATTTTCATGTAACCAGTATTCTCAGAGAGTGTAATCTAGGGTGAGATTTAGAAGATAAAGGGTCAACTCTTTCAGAGCTAACAATGAAATAATAATAATAAACCAGGAACATAATGTTAAGCATACACACAAAGTGCTTTAGAGATTTAGGCTTTTGTATTCACAAAGATGAATGCAGAATAAAGCAATTGTTCTTATAATCCTTTCAGCATTAAGACTATCTGACCTATGATCTCCAAAAGATTATTTTGAGATGGGGGGGGGGGGAGGGGGGG
>NW_020172143.1:96990-109681 GCF_003031525.2 Neophocaena asiaeorientalis asiaeorientalis
CCTATTTTCCCCAAAAGATTTTTTTTAGATGGGGGGGGGGGGGAAGTGGGAGAAAAGCCAACTTATTTTGTGAAAGATGTTAGATAATAGGTTTATAGATTAAATGTAGCAAAATTCATGGTAAGACAATAATTGCCTTTTTATAACTGAAACAGAATGGATAAAATAAGACAGGGATTTGAAAAATAAATATATAGTAACCTGCAGCAGAAGACCAAGCCAATCTATTTGGAGAAAATTGTGAAAACATGTAAGCCATCAGTAATACTGATAACTTATTCAGTGGGCAAAAAGCAATTATTTTTCTATTCTGGAGACTATGTTTGCTAGCCTAATACTGGACTAGATGGTATATAGACTAGACTAGATATAAATCCAATGTACTTATTTTGTTTAGTTTTTTTATTTCTTTAATCTTGGAATAATTTTTAAGAGAAAGAAAACTTTTAGAGTTTGTTTCCTTTTCTTGAAACTGAAATTTATATTATTGAAAATGTAAATAACAGGTCATCATATAAATGTCCTTGAATTTTCAGAGAATAAACACATTCAGTGAACATAGCCAGGACTCTTTAGGATGTAAATGACAAGGACACAATTCAAACCTGGCTTTAGCTCACCTAATAGTAATGATCAAGAACAGGTTTCAGTTATAGCTGTATCCATGGCACAAACAGTACCTGTAGGATTGGGCATTACCTTTCCAACCCTGTATTCCTCTGTCTTGGTTCTATTTTGTTTGTTTCCTGTAACAGCTCATATCTTGTGATAAAAACAAAAAAGATCAGTGAACATTGACTTCTACAGGACTACTCAGGGGGCTCTGTCACTAGGGATCTCCTCTGGATATGGATTTGACCCTCAAGGCCTTAAGAACAGTATCTTTTTCCCCAAAGCCTTTTTGTTTCTGAACACCATAAAAGATGGTCCATCTTTTTATGATCAAAGTTGTTGGCCAGAGATACAGATATCGAAAGAGAGTAATTTTCTAAGATGTTCATATTTTCTAAGCAATTGTAGAGACATCAATCAGGACCCACAAACAGAGTGGGGATAGCCCAGTTAATTTTTGAAAAATTGTACTGGCTCACTTCTTCCCCACATAATAATCAGAACTTTTCATACTGTGTAAAAGATGAGTATCATAGCAATTAGATCAGTTCCCACACACTCAATGAAAATAGTGACTTTAAAAAAATGTTATATATAAGATAGCTGCATTGAATTCCAATGGATAAATTAGAGACAAACTTTCTTTAAAAGTTAATACCATGGGAGATGGAGATCAAGATGGCAGAATAGAAGGACGTGGAGCTCATCTCCTCCCACAAATACATCAAAAATACATCTACACATGGAATAACCGTCACAGAATACCTACTGCACATTGACAGATCTCATACAACTAAAGCTGCAAGAAAGATCACATATAACTTTGTAGAATGAAAGGAAGAAAAGGAATTGGTATGAAATCTGCTCCCTTAGGAGGGAGCCGTGAAAGAGGAAAGGTTCACTCACCCTGGAAACCCCCTTCACTGTCTCAGAGATCAGCCAGGACAGATAGGGAACTTCAGAGGCTCAGAGGAGAGTGCAGCAGCAGAACAGAGAGAGACCAGCGCAGAGGCCCTGGTCACCTCACTTCATGTCCCAGCATCAGATGCATGTCTGCTGGTGTGCACAAGGACTGGGTGCTGAAATTCAGGCTTCAGCCCACAGACTTGGGGAGAGGACTGAGGTTGGGTGAACAGAGAGAGCCTGAAGGGACTGGAGTGTGGTCCTGGCTGCAACCAGGTGTGTGCAAAGAATGGAGCCTGTGTCCACAATAGAAGCCCCATTGTTAAATAGTGAGGGGAGGGGTGGGGCCACACCATAGAAGCCTCCTTCTCAGCATGCTCACAGTGGGCAAGGCTCTGCCTCTATGAGCTCTGAGAGCAAGCAAGCACTGGCAGGTTACCCACATGCAGAGGGGGGCTGAAATCTGAGCCAATTCCTGGTGGCTGTGACAATTTGGTGGATACTGCTAGTGGCTTTGTAAGTGCAGCACCTGTGATTCAATGGCGGGGCTGGGTCCAGTGTTAGCAGTGGCGAACTTTGTGGGTATGTGCATGCAAAGGTGGGGCTGGGGTCTGAGCTGATCCACATAGTTCCTACCCCAGGTCCAGGTGCATGACTATGGCAGGCCTGGGTGCTGAACTTCAGTGAATCTGTGTCAGTGGCTTTGTGAACTCAGTGCCTAAGAGACATCTGGGCCAATTGCAAGCATTCCCAAGGCTGAGGGCAGTGCCAACCGCAATGTACTTTGTGAGTGCATGCAATGGGTGACAGATGACACCACAGAGTTCACTTTGTGGTGGAGAGCCCCTGTGGAGGAATACTCAGTGGCTCCTCTCACAGTGGGAGTGTTCCAGTCCCACCTACCTCAAATTACAGATTAAAACCAGATCTGGAGGCTTCTAATCCAACAACTCAGGAGCAGACTCTGCCCCAGACAGGGCTGTGACAGCCAAAGAGCAAAGAGGAGGCCATGCTCAATATCCAGTGTAGACTGTGGTCACCACAACACTGGTCACACTCCCTATCAAGGGGATAATGGTCAGCACACACTGAGGAAAGACGTGGCAGCCATCAGTACTAAAAACAGCCCTTGCACCAAAATATTAGACTCACACAGGCTACACAGGTATGCTCCCACATAAAAACAGCCCTTGAAGATCACAGTAGATAACTATTTCCCCTAAAGTTATAAAGTTGGAGAAATATAAGTAAAATGAAGAAGCAGAGGAAACAGTCCCAATTAAAAGAAGAGAATTCCCCTGAAAGAACAAACAATAAAACTGACCTCTATAGACTACTAGACCCCAAGTTCAAAAAGGAGCTAATAAAAAGACTGAGGAATTAAGAAAGGTTATCAATAGAAGTACAAATGGCTGTAACAAGGAACTACAAATTATAAAGAGGAGCCAATCAAAATTAGAAAATATTTGCTGAGATGAAACTGAGTTAAAGGCAATAAATAGCAAACTAAATAATGCAGAAGAATGAATAAGGGATCTGGAAGATAGAAAAATAGAAATTACTCAATCAGAACAGCAGACAGAAAAACAAATAAAAAAAGAAAGCAACATACGAGATTTATGGGATAATATAAAGCATGCCTATCTACACATAATAGGGATCACAGAAGGAGAAGACAGAGAAAAGGTGATTGAAAGTGTATTTGAAGAAGTTATGGCTGAAAACTTCCCAAACCTAAAGAAGGAAACATATTGAGGTACAGGAACCCAGAGGGTACAAGATGAACCCAAACAGATTGGGTCAAATTATATTTAACCAAGCCATATTATAAACGGAAAAAGTTAAAGAGAAAATTCTAAAAGCAGCAAGAGAAAAATGAAGAGTTAGTCATGAGGGAATCCCCATATGACTATCACCTGATTTCTCTACAGGACCATTGCAGGCCAGAAGAAAGGGGAAAGTTATATTCAAAGTCCTGAAAGGGAAAACCTTGAAACCTAGGATACTTTACTCAGCAAGATTATCATTCAGAATATAAGGAGATAAAGAATTTCTCAGATAAGAAAAAACTAAAAGAATACAGCAATACTAAACCTATATAAAAGAAATATTGAAATGTCTTATATAAATAGAAGAGAAGCAAGAATCTACAGGAAAGAAAACATAATAGGAAAGTAAACCACTTATATAAGTCAGTATGTAAATTTTAAAAAATCAAAAACAATTTGTGAAAGTGATTATAACCTCAATGAACAGTGAAAGCATAAACATGAAGATGTAAAAGAGGACATCAAAATCATAAAATGTGGGAGAGGGGAGTAAGAAAACGTAGATTGTTTTTAGTATGTTTTTGAATTTATACAACTACCAGTTTAAAACAAGTAGCTAGAGAAATGGGTTAAAATACTTGAAAACCAGGGTTACCACAAATCAAAAACATACAATAAATTCACAAAAAAACAAAAAGAAAACAATTCAGGCATTATACAGAAGAAAACCATCAAACCACAAAAGGAAAAACAAAGAGAAAAATAAAGGAACAAAGAAGAAATAAAAAATCAACTGGAAAACAAGGTTTAAATAATAAATACACAACTATCAATAATTACCTTTAATGTCACAGAATGCACCAATCAAAAAAAACATAGAGTGGGAGATTAGATAATAAAACAATAGCCTACAATGTGGTCCAAGAGACTTACTTTAAGATGAAGGACACACAGAGATTGAAAGTGAGGAGACAGAAAAAGATATTTTATGCATATGAAAATGACAAGAAAGCAGGGGATAGCAGCACTCATGTCAGACAAAATAGACTTTAAAACAAAGGTCATAAAGATAAAGAAGGACACTATATGATGATAAAAGGATCAATACAGGAAGAGGATATTACACTCGTTAACATATATGCATTCAATATAGGAGGACCTAAATACATAAAACAAATACTAACAGACATAAAGGGAGAAACTGATGGGAATACAATAATAGTAGGAGTTTTTAACGTCCTGCTGACATCAATGGACAGCTCTTCCACACAGAAAATCAATAAGGCAACAGAGATCACAAATGACACAATAGAACAGTTAGATTTTATTGATATTTTCAGGACACTACATCCCCCAAAACCAGAATACACCTTTTCAAATGCACATGGAACACTCTCTAAGATAGACCACATACTAGGACACAAAATAAGCCTCAAAAAATTTAAGAGGCTAGAAATTATTTCAAGCATCTTTTCTGACCACAACAGCATGAAAGTAGAAATCAACCACAAAAAGAGAAACAAGAAAACAAAATGATTACGTGGAGACTAAACAACATGCTACTAAAAAACCAATGGGTCAATGATGAAACCAAAGAGGAAATTTAAAAATATCTTGAGACAAATAACAATGAAAACACAACCATACAAAATCTATGGGATGCAGTCCTACAAGGGAAGTTCAGAGCAATACAGGCCTTCCTGGGGAAAAAAAACAAAACAAAACAAAACAGGAAAACTCTCAAATAAACAATCTAACCTACCACCTGAAAGAATGAGAAAAAAAAAGAACAAACAAAACTACAGTCAGCAGAAGGAAGGAAATAAAAACAATCAGAAAGGAAATAAACAAAATAGAGATTTAAAAAAATAGAAGAATCAATAAAACTAAGAACTGTTTTCTAGAAAGGATAAACAAAATAAACAAACCTCTAGGCAGATTCACTAAGAAGAAGAGGACCAAAATAATCAACATAAGGAATGAAAGAGGAGAAATAACAACTGATCTTGCAGAAATTACAAAAACAAAACTATAAGCAAATACTATGAACAATTATAACCCAACAAATTGGACAACCTAGAAGAAATGGACAAGTGTCTAGAAATGTAGAGCCCACTAAAACTGAATCAAGAAGAAATATATAATTTGAACAGACTGTTCTCTAGAAGTGAAATAGAATCTGTAATAAGAAAACTCCCAGAAAACAAAACTCCCGGAAGTGATGGCTTCACTGGGGAATACTACCAAACACACAAAGAACTTATACCAATCTTTCTCAAAGTCTTCTGAAAGGTTGAAGAGGAGGGAACATTCCTAAAGTCATCACCCTGATACCAAAGCCAGACTAAGACACTATCAAAAAATAAAATTACAGGCAAGTATCTTTAGATGAATATAGATGCCCTAAAACTGTCCCTTCAACTTGTCAATGTGCATAACTAAATGGATATCAGGTCCATGTTCATGAGTAAGATGAATCCATGTATGAAGCATCTCACATCTCAATTTGATCTATATAGTCAATGCCTTTTCTCTTAAAATATCCAACAAGTTGAATGAGGACACTGACAAACAGATTTTCATGTTTACTTGAAAGAAAGAATATGAGTACAAGAAAACTCATAATATAACCAAAGAGGAAAAAAATACACTAGGAGGATGTACCTTACTACCAATCAAGGTCAGAAAGTTAGTATCATTTAAGACAGCATGGTATAGGTGCAGTAAGAGACAAAATATCCCATAGGGAAAAAAATGGAGGCCTCAGAAACATACTTAGCATTTACAGTCACATGTTTGTTTGTTTACAGAGGGAACACACGTCAGTGAGGAGAGAAGACATAATTTAAATCATAGGATTAAGGTACTTGGTAATTAGGTAACTGATAAAAATAAAGTACTGTTTAATTTAAAATGCTACTAATAAATTAGTATTAATTTAAAATAATACTAATAAATAATTATTAAATAATAATAAATTGTTTATAGCAACTTGAAATACTATGAACTTGGGGTCAAACTGACCAAAGATAGAACATATTTTATAGTCACAAGTTACTACTGTAAAAAATTTAATTTACCCAGGCTGATGGATACCACCGTCTCACCATTTTAAAGGTGAATTTTTTCATAAAAGAGAAAAAGAAATTAAATAAATTGAGATTCATACTAAAAGTATCAATATGAAGAGTCAAAAATCATTTTCAAAAAGTCCATTCTACCCAAATTATCAGCGTGATTCCAGCAAAAACTTGGACTATTTCCCTAGGATCTTCATATGCTGAGATTTCCTGAGGATTTTTATACTCTGACAGAAGATTTATCATAGAACAAATCTCCCCTCCCCCCACCCCAAAACCCCACAAGAAACACTCATACAGTAATTATATAAAGAAACATTACTGGATATTAAAATTTATGATAAAAATAAATTAAAACAGTTTTGTATTGGCAAGGTAGAGATAAATAACCTAATGAAATTGAAAAGAAAAAATTGAGAGAGGTTGTATAGCAGAGCAATTTAGAAAGATGAATATTTTAACAGAAGTAGATCAAACAGATATCCACATGGAAACACTATGATCTATACTTTACACTTTACAATAAAGTAATCCCAGAGGAATTAAAGACTTTTTAAAAAACACAAATATTTCAGTCATTTGGTAAAATATATGAGAATTTCATCATGAATATTGTCTGAAAATAAAGCCCAATAGGAGGGGATAATTGAACTCTTCCACATCTTTCCAGAGAAAGGCAAAAGGGCTTCCCTAAAGAAAACAACAAAATGATGGTATGAAAGTAAGTCAGAAAGACAAAGACAAATACCGTATGCTAACACATATATATGGAATTTAAGGGGAAAAAATGTCATGAAAAACCTAGGGATAAGACAGGAATAGAGGCGCAGACCTACTGGAGAACGGACTTAAGGATATGGGGAGGGGGAAGGGTGAGTTTTGACAGGGCGAGAGAGAGTCATGGACATATACACACTAACAAACGTAGTAAGGTAGATAGCTAGGGGGAAGCAGCCGCAAGGCACAGGGATATTAGCTCGGGGCTTTGGGACAGCCTGGAGGGGTGGGAGGGGGAGAGTGGGAGGGAGGGAGACGCAAGAGGGAAGACACATGGGAGCACATGTATATGTATAGCTGATTCACTTTGTTATAAATCAGAAACTAACACACCATTGTAAAGCAATTATACCCCAATAAAGAGGTTAAAAAAAAAAAATGATGATATGAGTTTCAGACTGGCAGAAAGTATTTGCAATGTTCCAGATGCCACAAAGAATACTCAGAAAATATGAAGAATTTCTAATATCAATGAGAAAGACACTCAAACAAATATAACATGAAGTGGAAGACAGAAGTTGGCAATTTATCAAAAAAGCACATAAACGAGCCTCACTGCATTTCTAATTTTTAAAATTAAAATGAGGTGGCATTGCCTACCCAACAATTTGGCAAATTCTGACAATTCTAAATTTTGAGAAGCTATTGAACAAAGCAAAACGTTATACATTGCTGGAAACTGATAAAAACAACAACAAAAAAGAAAAAGAAAGAAAAGAAAAACCCTTGTGGCAGACAGATTCTTAGGTAGTCTCCATGATCCCTGCCTCATGTTGTTCACAAACATGTGTGGTTCCCTCCCTTTGAGTGGAAGGGGAACCTACATCTTGTTTTTAACCTAGATAACATTGCAAGTGTGATGTGATATTACTTTCATGACCATTACATAGGATTGTGACCTCAGTCTTATGAAGAGACTTTGATGAATTCAGCAACCTTGTTGATAGGTCAATAGTGGCAAGCAGCTGAGGACAACCTTTGGCAAACAGCCAGGAAGAAATTGAATTCTTTAGTCCAATAGCCATAAGGAAGTGAATTCTAGCAACAAAAACTATGTGAGCTTGGAATTTAATCTTTTCCCAATTTGAGCCTTCAGACAAGACATCTGCCCTGGCCAGCACCTTAACTGTAGTCTTGCAGATGGCCCAGCTAAACTGTGTCCAGACTTATGAGCCAAAGAAACTGTGACATAATAAATTTGTGTGGTTTTAAGCCATTAAGTGAACAGTGTTTCCAGGTCCTCTTCAGATTCTTGGACAGCAGTACCATAGAAAAGAATATAGCCCCCACAAGATTCTTAGGCAAGCAAAATTTTTATTAGAAGGATAGCTTGTGCACAAGGGAGAAGGCATAAAAGAGTGCCAACTCACTGAGGACTTTCAGGGAAGGGGTTTAAAGGAAGGGTGATGAAGGGGACCACATGGTGCTTGATCAGTTGTGCTCAATTCTCGGATTGGTTGGCATCAAGTTGAAGTTTCAAGTATCACCAATCTTTTGGTTTCAACTGATCTGGGGTCTACGTGCTTGCAGTCAGCAATTTTCATCTGGTGGGGGTCTGCTTCTTTCAAAAGCACCTTAGGAATGTGTGTCAGGCCTTCATCTATATCTTTCAGGGAACTGGGAGTTCAGTAATTCTGCTGTGTGGTGGATTTATACTCCCACTTTTTTCCTTTGGAAACTATGTACCTACATCCGTGCAACAGAGCGAGAGCTAATCTTTTACTCCTGTGGGTCTCTGGTTATTGTCTCAGAAGCCCAAGCCTTTAGGCACTTTGTTTTACTGGACCTGTCAAGCCCACTTGCTTATGCTGTTCCCTATGTCCTTTTCTAAAATGGCTGTACTCTTCTTTCCCTGTAATGTTACAAGCAACAGATAATAAATATTCCTTTTACCCTGCATATCCTTAAATAAACACCCTAGAGAGACTTTCTGGGATGTGTCCATAGAGACATGTATAGAACAGGCATGACTTCCGTCTGTTATGATAGTTAGCATTCACCTGTATGTTCCCTCCATTGCCTTAACACACTTTCCCCAGCCCCTCCATACTCTCTCAAATTCTATGCTTAATTGAAACAAAATAAAATAACTGACAATAGATACATTTATTGCAGAGGGATACTTTTGGCCATTTTGTACAAGAAAGCTTATGGCATCCCTCTTTATATGATAAAAAATAAACATATAAGTAAATAAATAACCTGACAGTTGATAATCTATGGATATGCCTACATTAGAATACCATACAGCAGAGGAAATGAATAACATACAGAATAGGATTAACACACCTGGAATCTGAAGAAAAAGGAGGCAAGTGGCAGAAGAATGCATACTAAAGGACCTTTCCGAAAGAGTTTCAGAGGGTGGAGGGGAAGATGGCGGAAGAGTAAGATGCAGAGATCACCTCCCTCCCCACAGATACACCAGAAATACATCTACACGTGGAGCAACTCCTACAGAACACCTACTGAATGCTGGCAGAAGACCTCAGACTTCCCAAAAGGCAAGAAACTCCCCCACGTACCTGGGTAGGGCAAAAGAAAAAACAGAGACAAAAGAATAGGGACCGGACCTGCACAAGTGGGAGGGAGCTGTGAAGGAGGAAAGGTTTCCACGCAATAGGAAGCCCCTCCGCAGGAAGAGACTGTGGGAGGCGGAGTGGGGAGCTTCGGAGCCACGGAGGAGAGCACAGCAACAGGGGTGTGGAGGGCAAAGCGGGGAGATTCCAACACAGAGGATAGGTGCTGACCGGCACTCACCAGCCCAAGAGATTTGTCTGCTCACCCACCGGGGCGGGCGGGGCTGGGAGTTGAGGCTCGGGTTTCGGTCGGAGCGCAGGGAGAGGACTAGGTGTTAGTGCACCACGGATAGCCAGGAGGGAGTCTGGGAAAAGGTCTGGAGCTGCCGAAGAGGCAAGAGACTTTTTCTTCCCTTTTTGTTTCCTGGTGCGCGAGAAGAGGGGTTTAAGAGCACTGCTTAAAGGAACTCCAGACACGGGCGCGAGCCACGGCTAAAAGTGTGAACACCAGAGATGGGCGCGAGCCGCGGTTAAAAGCGTGGACCCCAGAGACGGGTGGGAGACGCTAAGGCTGCTGCTGCTGCCACCAAGGGGCCTGTGTGCGAGCACAGGTCACTATCCACACCCCTCTTCCGGGAGCCTGTGCAGCCCGCCACTGCCAAGTTCCCGGGATCCAGGGACAACTCCCCTGGGAGAACACACGGCATGCCTCAGGCTGTTGCAACAGCCTGCCAGCCTCTGCTGCCACAGAGTCACCCCACACTCCGAGCCCCTCCCTCCCCGCCCGCCTGAGTGAGCCAGAGCCCCTGAATCAGCGGCTCCTTTAACCTGGTCCTGTCTGAGCAGAAAACAGATGCCCTCCAGCAACCTACACGCAGAGGCAGGGCCAAATCCAAAGCTGAGCCCCTGGGAGCTGTGAGAATAAAGAAGAGAAAGGGAAATCTCTCCCAGCAGCCTCAGAAACAGCGGATTAAAGCTCCACAATCAACTTGATGTACCCTGAATCTCTGGAATACATGAATAGACAACGAATCATCGCAAATTGAGGAGGTGGACTTCGAGAGCAAGATTTATGATTTTTTCCCCTTTTCCTCTTTTTGTGAGTGTCTATGTGTATGCTTCTGTGTGAGATTTTGTCTGTATAGCGTTGCTTCCACCATTTGTCCTGAGGTTCTATCCATCCCTTTCTTCTTTCTAAATGATTATTTTTTAATTTAATAACTTTATTATATTTTACTTTATTTTATTTTACTGTATCTTCTTTCTTTCTTTCTTTTTTCCTTCCTTCCCTCCTTCCTCCCTCCCTCCCTCCCTCCTTTCTTTCTTTCTTTCCTTCTTTCCTTCATTTCTTCTTTCTTTCATTCTTTCTGCCTTACTTCCTTCCTTCCCTCCTTTCTTTCTTTCTTTCTTTCTTCCTACTTCTTCTAATTCTTTCTCTCTACTTTTTCTCCCTTTTATTCTGAGCTGTGTGGATGAAAGGCTCTTGGTGCTCCAGCCAGGAGTCAGTGCTGTTCCTCTGAGGTGGGAGAGCAAATTTCAGGACATTGGTCAACAAGAGACCTCCCAGCTCCAAATAATATCAAATGGCGAAAATCTCCCAGAGATCTCCATCTCAACACAAGCACCCAGCTTCACTCAACGACCAGCAAGCTACAGTGCTGGACAACCTATGCCAAACAACATGGGTGGGGGGAACACAACTCCACCCATTAGCAGGGAGGCCGCATAAAATCATAATAAGTCCACAGAAACCCCAAAACACAGCACCAGACGTGGACCTGCCCACTAGACAGACAAGATCCAGATTCATCCAACAGAACACAGGCACTAGTCCCCTCCACCAGGAAGCCTACACAACCCAATGAACCAACCTTAGCCACAGGGGACAGACATCAAAAACAACGGGAAGTACGAACCTGCAGCTTGCAAAAAGGAGACCTCAAACACAGTAAGATAAAATGAGAAGACAGAAAAACATACAGTAGATGAAGGAGCAAGATAAAAACGCACCAGATCTAACAAATGAAGAGCAAATAGGCAGTCTACGTGAAAAAGAATTCAGAATAATGATAATAAAGATGATCCAAAATCTTGGAAATAGAATGGACAAAATGCAAGAAACATTTAACAAGGACTAGAAGAACTAAAGATGAAACAAACAATGATGAACAACACAATAAATGAAATGAAAAAGACTCTAGATGGGATCAATAGCAGAATAACTGAGGCAGAAGAACGGATAAGTGACCTGGAAGACAAAATAGTGGAAATAAGTACTGCAGAGCAGAAAAAAGAAAAAAGAAAGAAAAGCACTGAGGACAGTCTCCGAAATCTCTGGGACAACATTAAACACACCAACATTCGAATTATAGGGGTTCCAGAAGAAGAAGAGAAAAAGAAAGGGACTGAGAAAATATTTGAAGAGATTATAGTTGAAAACTTCCCTAATATGGGAAAGGAAATATTTAATCAAGTCCAGGAAGCACACACAGTCGCATACAGTAGAAATCCAAGGAGAAATACGCCAAGACACATATTAATCAAACTGTCAAAAATTAAATACAAAGGAAGCATATTAAAAGCAGCAAGGGAAAAACAACAAATAACACACAAGGGAATCCCCATAAGGATAACAGCTGTCTCTCAGCAGAAACTCTGCAAGCCAGAAAGGAGTGGCAGGATATACTGAAAGTGATGAAGGAGAAAAACCTGCAACCAAGATTACTCCATCCAGCAAGGATCTCATTCAGATTTGATGGAGAAATTAAGACCTTTACAGACAAGCGAAAGCTGAGAGAGTTCAGCACCACCAAACCAACTTTACAACAAATGCTAAAGGAACTTCTTTAGGCAAGAAACACAAGAGAAGGAAAAGACCTATAATAACAAACGCAAAACAATTTAGAAAATGGGAATACGAACATACATACCAACAATTACCTTAAATGTAAATGGACTAAATGCTCCCACCTAGAGACACAGATTGGCTGAATGGATACAAAACAAAGACCCATATATACACTGTCTACAA